>NC_056741.1:404599380-404690680 GCF_019279795.1 Protopterus annectens
TCAGTGTGACCCTCTTGGAGGATGTCCACGTCACTAGGGGAATTGATGACCGCGCCCAGCTTGCAGTCATCTGCAAACTGTCACCCATAGCCCACTGGTTTTGACCTGCATCTCAGAAAAGTATATCCCAAATAACAGAGGCCCCAAGACCGAACCCTGAGGTACGCCACTCGATATGGGTCTACTGCTTGAGGTGGCTTCTCCTACTTTGACTAGGTGGGTTCCATCAGTGAGCCAGTTAGCTACCCATCTGGCAACATATGGATTGATGCCTAGTTGAGAGTGTTTACCTATTATGCTGGAATGGGGAATAGTGTCGAAGGCTTTGGTCAGGTCATGGTAGGCGGTGTGCACTGCCTTCCCCTAGTCCATGGCTTTGGTAGCCGTCTCAAAAAGTCGACCAAATTTAACAGACATGACCTCCCCTTGACGAAGCCAAACTGTGAGGAATAGAGTATTTGGAGGTTGCCAATGTCCTTGTTAATGAGGTCCATGATAATCCGTTCCATGGCCTTGCAGATCAGGCTAGTTAGGCTGACACCACTCATTTCTCAGGAAAAGCAAGGTACCCAAGTTTATGTAATATATCAAGCTATTATACTGTGCAATTTACAGAGCATCACTGCAGGAATATCGGTCACAATACATACCATCTCAGAAGCAGTTTCATTTGAAACCGTTGATGTGGACACTAAGCATGAATGGCTGCCTTATCAGCGCAATGACCACACATCAAGCATAGTGTCTTTAATTAAGGCAACAAACATACATGTAAGTCAAAGAGGCACAACAGAAAAAGGGATGCAAGCAGAAAATGCCTACAGAAAACGCAAATATTTTGTTAACTGCCTACTTTTACTGTGAGTTCCTGAAACAGCTTATTATATAACAGTCTCCAATTAATAACATATGGGTAGAATAAGAAGCTATAAATTTAAAAGGTTAGCGGAAGTCCCTGGTAAGTTACCCTGAATGAATGTTTCAGCTAAAATTCCCACTGCCATCAAATGATACTCGGCTATAACAATTTGTGAAAGTGTAGATGGAGGACCACATACATACCCCAAAGATGTCTTAGGCACAGCCACTTTATAAATGCCATAGAACCTGGAAAAATGTACTGCAATAGGACCTTGAATAAGTTTGTTAGCTTAGCTGCAGCAAAAACAGAGAGAGAGAGAGAGAGATATGCCCACTTAGAAAGAAAATGTTTCCCCAACAGGAATTCACAAACTGCTGAGTTTGAGTCAAAGTTTAGTAGGCCTTCTTATATATTTAACTGTGGAAACATACCATCAAAATAAATTGCCTCCCAAGGTTTGTGAAGTGCAAAATACTTTCTTCAGAGTTCCAAAGACGATAATAAAAAGGATGGCACAAATGGATCTTGTGATTCAATATAGTATCAGGCACAACCTTTAGCAGAAAAACGTAAGGTGGCAGGCAGTGCTACTCTCACCTAAAGAAAGGCAGTGTGGGACAAAAATAAATAAATAAAAAACAAGACTCTTGAAACCTTAATAGCAGGAACCTAGGGAAAAAACTAACAGTTCCAACTCACATTCCCCATACATCAACACAGACATGGTAGCACACGCATGCAGAGCAGAAAATCTATCCCCTTCTCAGTTTTCATCAGTTTTTCTAGCACAAAATCAGAGACTGACTACAAACTTTCTGGAAAGTTTAAAATGTCAAGCCTCTAACTTAAAGGAACAGTCAGAGTAGGTTCCCACAGAAGTCAGATAAAGAAGTGAATCGAAGAAAAGCAATGAACTAAACAGAGCAAAAAAAACATGCTAAGCAAATGAGTAAAGCAGATAAGAACTCTAGGCATGCTGGCTTATGGGCAAAAAAGTTTCAACTGCAAAGCAGACGGGTAAATCTTTATCATTTAGACATTTTCTGACAGCATATTTTCTAGTTTCATGACGTATCTGTACAATGTCGAAGGAAAATAAGGCTCTCTTTGGAATAAGATTATTATACTTAAAAGATGGGATACAACAAGCATTCAGCCCTGATTCTAAAGATTATTCTCTAAGTGGCAGTCAAACGGAATGGAAGCCACACAGAGGAAGACAGAACCATGGATGAAATGACCAGATGGAAGCCTATCATACCTCTCAAGTGTACCTCATTACGAGGAACGTACCTCATTTAGGGTCTTAAAAAGTTAATGTTCCTCGAAGTTCCTCAAAGTTCCACATTGAAAGAGTCTGTCACACATTCAGTGTTAGGAATTTCTTTTAAGTGAAATCCATGGTAAATAGAAATTAATCATATTACTTCATTAAAGGATCTTCTTTATAAGTAAAACCAACATATTTTAACCATCCTATGACCTTCCTAGCTGAAGTTGTTAGTAAGCCATTAGTATGTGTTCAACATTTTGCACATTTGTTCCACATTATGAAGGTGAGTGTTCTTCATTTTGGCGATGGAAGGTTGAGAGCTATGAAGCCTATCAAAAAGTGATTCTTAAAACTGTAAATTTTTGAATTCAATTCTACTTGACCTTTTGGACATAAAGAAGGCCTACATTAGAGGGTTAACAAGTTGTTCGTGCCGGATACAGTAATTTAATGTTCACTTGTGCACAATAAGGGAGGAAATGATGAATTTCTTCCCTACTGGCTAAAAATCTGAGTGCAGCTCAGATGACTAGAACTATGACACTGCTAAGTAAACAGATACAATGCGTACTCATGTATGAGTGTGTCTGAAGAATAAGATGGCAGGATTTGTGGACTACCACAGAAAGTGGAGGGCCTCCTTAAATGATACAGTGGAATTAATGCTGATTTAGAAGAGAAAAAAAGCATTCAGAATTAGTTCAAGTTATCCAGTCATACTGGAGAAAATAAAGAAAAATATGCTGAGAAATGTCAGAACATTAGTCTGTCTTTGTATAAAAAAATCTGTATGAAACCAAAGTTTTGTTTAAAAAAATGTCTGCAGTGCACTCTGTCAATGCACATCAACAGATATTTCTGGTGTTGGAAGTTACTTTAAACACATGTTGAATGTAGTAAACAATGAAACGAGTAACATTAAATGTTAATCTGTGGAAAGTGTGTGAAAGTGTCTTGTTTAGTGGTACTGTTAACAAAAGGGTTTCCAGTAAGGTAATGTGTAGGACTGGGGTAGGGTTAGCAAACTAGTAAGGTAGTGCAAGGTGGGGAGTTGCAATTGCATACATTTATGAACCTCTGTCTGGATTACATTGAATCAATTTGTTTTCACAAATTCTTTGGTTAGTAGTTAGTTTGGGTTGTGGAGGCATGTTTTCAGGGAAAGGAGTTTGGATTTTCTAGGAGAACAGTTAGAATATCCGTCACAGATGCACAATCTTTTTTCTCAAAAAAATTGTATTGCTCTTTTTCATGAAGGGATAATAAATATTCAGTTATTATAATAAAATAATGATAAAAGAACAAATAGAAAAAAAACAAATATTAGGCACTGGACCACAGCAACAAGCATAAAATCACCAGTTTTTATTCATATAGATAAGTGCTTTCACACATCAAAACTGTCTGGTCTGATGAAGCACAGTTTTGATGTGTGAAAGCGCTTACCTATATGAATATAAACTGGTGATTTTATGCTTGTTGCTGTGGTCCAGTGCCTAATATTTATTTTTTCTACTATATATTTTTTGTTGGGCACGGTTCACCCCTTGGGCGTTATATTTTTATTCAAAAGAACAAATACAAAAAGGATGAACATACTCAAAGTACAAGGCTTGAACTCAATAGATTACAAAGTTCCAAAAAAGATTTTTCTTTCTTTTCTTTTTTTAATCATCAGAGGCAAGATTTTGTTGAAAAAAAGTAAATAAGAGAAATCACTTTTGTCCAAGGATTACTGTTAAATGGTTTAGGATAAATCCCGACTTCTTTTTCGTTGGTCTCTCTTAAGGAAGTTTCTTTTGAGAAGGATAAGAAATCTTCAAAAAATGGTGATGTGGTTGATTTCCATTTTCTGGCAATACTTTTCCTTGCTACCTCTAGAATAGTCCATTGCAGAAAGATAGT
This sequence comes from Protopterus annectens, assembly GCF_019279795.1. Taxonomy (NCBI): domain Eukaryota; kingdom Metazoa; phylum Chordata; order Ceratodontiformes; family Protopteridae; genus Protopterus; species Protopterus annectens. The sequence goes on from NC_056741.1 coordinate 404,603,421, forward strand.
ACAGCTGTATACACTTACCATAAATGTAGATGTCCGAGTGTATTCACTGTTGCAGTCATCACATTTGGGTTATCCTAGCCAGGGTAGCCATCGGCCGGCCCGAATACCAGAGACTTAGTATTTCTGTGTCGGTCGCTTGAGGACTGACGTCAGGTCGTCTGTAGTATAAAGTCAGGAAGCTGACGCCATTACATCAGTTTTTCTTGCCCTAACCTGTCAGGAGCCCCCAAAGTAGGAGGCCAGGTTCTGGTGGAAGAACCCCACCAGTGGAAAATAAATACCAATATGCCCCTTGTAAGGAAACAAGAGCAACAAGGAAGAAAGGTAACAAAAGGAGAAAGAAAAAAAGGGGGATTGAGGGGAAACCAGGACTGCAACAGTGAATACACTCGAACATCTACATTTATGGTAAGTGTACACAATTGTACTATGTTCTTCGTGTTTCACTGTTGCAGTCATCACATTTGGGTAGATTCCCCAAAGCCGAGGAAATGGGTGGAGGGCAGTCAAGGAAGCTAAGGGCTGGCTAGGATGCCCTGCAAGACTGCAGAGGCAAACCCTGCCCTGGATTTGGAGAAGAGAGGCCGGTGGTAATACTTGGTAAAAGTGTGAACAGATGTCCATGTGGCAAGCCTCCAGGATGTCCCTGGTGGGGACTCCTCTGAGGAAAGCTGCAGAGGTGGAGGCTGCTCTGGTGGAGTGTGTCCTAACCCCCCTTGGGTGGACGGCTTACCATGCTGTTTGTAGCAGAAATGGATGCAGTGTGCTACCTATCTGGAAATGGTTTGCTTGGAGACGGCTTTGCCTTCTGCTCCTGTAGAAAAACCAACAAGCAATTGATCAGACTTTCTGAAGGATTTAGTCCAGTCCAGATAGTATTGGAGCGGTCTGTGCACATCTAGAGAGTGAATAATCCTTCCCCCCTTGTGCTGGGGATAAGGAAAGAAGGTGGGCAAATTAAATGGATTGGTTGAGAGCCACACTGGATACCACCTTGGGCATGAAGGATGGGTTAGTTCTGAGGGATACCAGGTATGCATGGAAGATGATGAAGGGTTAAACAGCTATGAGTGCTTGCAGCTCAGAGACTCTTCTGGCTGAAGCGATGGCCAGAAGGAATGCTGTCTTCCAGGAGAGAAATTTTGGCTCTGCCGAACAAAATTCCTAACTACATTAGGCAGAGCCCCTCACTAACACTCTTCAAGAGAACCCTTGACAAGTGGATGGGTAACGGAAAATACACCCCTGGGATCACTTCATTGGCTCTTCTTGACAGAGGCTCAGGTAATTAATCAAGGGGTGGCGAAAGCTGACACTCTGGCTAGGCTTATAAATGCCCTCAGGCAGATAGCCTAGTACCTACCTATAAACCTATAAGAAGCTGGTTCGAAAGGAGCAAGGTGAGCTTTTCTAAGACAATGTTAAGGTCCCAAGCTGGTGTTGGTGTCCTTCTGGGGGGCCTCAAGTTGCTAACCCTTCTGAGGAACTGTTTGATTAAAGGGTGTGAGAAAAGGGGCTGCTCAGTGGAAAAATTAGCAGAAATAGCACAGCCATGAATTTAAATAAAAGAGAAAGAGAGAACACTGTGTGGTAGGTCAGCTAGGTACTCCAGGATGAGAGGGGTGGAGGGCTGTGCTGTATTGGCCCCCTTTATCCTGGATCCAGGTGCAAAACCTTTTCCATTTGTCTGAATAAGACCTTCTGGTCCTAGGGCGTCTGGCCTCACGGATAACATCCAGAACCTGTTTACTGAGGATGGCAGATTGGTTAGGGGTTAGGGGTTAGGGAATAAGCCAAGCTGCCAAACTGAATGCCTGCAATCTGGGATGCATGAATTCCCCTTCCCTCTGTGTTAGGAGGTTTGGAATCTGAGGAAGATGCCATGGAGGCAGCGGGGACAGGCTGTGCAGCAAGGGGTACACCAGTGTTATTGGGGACAGTCTGGAGCTATTAGAATGGTCCTTGGTTTTTCCTCCCTTATTTTGAGCAGTACCTTGGGGATGAGAGGTAGGGGAGGAAAGGCAGAGACCGAGAGACTGACCCAGGGGAAGGACAGGGCATTCACTTTCCAAGCCATGCAGTGATGCTCCCTGGTGCAGAACTTGCTGAGCTGATGGTTGGGTGTGGGAGGCAAAGAGGTCGACCCTCTGGATTCCACATTTCTGAGTTATTAGGGTGAAGGTACTTCTGTTGAGTTGCCACTTGTGTAGGTCCAGAAGGTTACTGCTTAAATGGTCTGCCATGGAATTGAGAGAGCCTGGTAGGTATTGTGCTAACAGGTGTAGTTGCATGGAAGAGGCTGTGAGCCAAAGAGTCAGGGCCAGCCTGCATAGAGGGTTGGAGTGAGTCCCTCCCTGCTTGTTGATGTACCATATTCACAGTGGTGTTGTCTGTTTTCATCAGGAGAACTCCTGGAGAGAAAAGGGGTTTGAAAGCTATTAAGGCATGCTTGCACAGCCATCATCTCTTTTTGACTGATGTGCAGGGGGATTTGCTGAGGGCTCTACTGGCCCTGTATGCACCTGCCATCCAGGTGTGCTCCCCAAGAGTAGTCAATCATCTGTGGTGAGGGTCTGGGCGGCGAGGTGCTGGGAAAAGGGCAGTCCCTTGATGTGGGAGCATGCTGTTGCCCACCAAAGAAATTATTTTCTGAGGCAATGAATTATACGTAGAAGGATTTCCAGGTCTTGAGAGTGTTGACACCAAAGGCTCTTTAGGTACCACTGAAGTTTCCTCATATGCAGTCTGGCATATGGAATGAGGCATATGCAGAATGCCATGAACCCCAGAGCTTGCAGGATTTTCCTTGCAGAAAGCTGGGGCCTGGTGGCCAGTCAAGAGAAGTAGGTTGTCAGGAAATTTTGTTTCTCTGGTGTAAGGTATGCCATCTGGGATGCTGTGTCCAGACTTGCTCCCAGTAAGATTATCCTTTGAGTGGGCACCTGCTTTGATTTCTTTCATTGATTGTGTACCCTTGGTGGGTTAGTAGTGTCTTTACAAAGGCCAGGTGCTTGAGCAGCTTTTCCTGGCTGGCTGCCTGAATAAGGCAGTCATCCAAGTAGGGGTAAATCTGAATATTTCTTTGCCTGCAAAAGGCAATGGCCGGAGCGAGGCATTTTGTGAAAACTCTGGGAGCAGTAGATAAGCCAAAGGAAAGAGCAGAGAACTGAAAGTGCTGAGATCCTGCCCTGAAGCGGAGATATTTCCTGCATGATTGTCTGACAGAAATGTGGAGGTAGGCCTCTTTGAGATCTACGGTTGCTAGCCAAGCGCCCTTGGAGAGCACGGGTAGCAGCTGCTGGAGGGTGAGCAGTTTGAATTTTAGACTGGATAGATTGAGGATTGGGTGCCAGGTTCCCCCTTTTCTGGGCACCAGAAAAAGTCTGGAATAGAAGTCTTGGCCTATCTGCTCTGCAGGAACATGTTCTACTGCCCTCATAAAGAAAAGGGAATAGATTTGCTTTTGAGCCTTTGCCCACTGATTTGGTGGAAGATCTGGGAACCCTTTTGGGGTTGGAAGGATATGGAAGGAGAATTTGTATCGCTGAGACACAATGTTCAGAACCCACTGGTCCTTGGTAATGGTGGCACAGGTGCTTAAGTGAAAGGAGAGTTTTCCTCCCGGGGTAAGTGAAGGTGGGCAGAGGGGAGGTCGGGTGGAGATGAATCATTATGAGTTCTTACCATAAGGGGGTGGAGCTTAGAATCTGTTTTTGAAGTGGAGGTAGTCCACTGCTTAGATCTCTGCATTCCCTGGGGCTGCTGTCTTCGGGGTCTGTTTCCACAGGTCCTAGGCTGGGCCTGTTTAGTCGAAGCAGGAAAGGACCAGTGCTTGGAGGGGCAAGGTCTGCTGAATCTAGGGGGCTGTACCTGTAAGAAATCTAACTATTTTCATAGATTTTGCTTTTTCTTCCAACTTTTTTAAGACCTCTTCTGCCTTCGTGCCAAACACATTATACAGTCTGAAGAAGTCCTTGGTAGATGAAAGCGCTTACTGTAGAAGGGTTGAATTAAAAGTTTTTGTCATTATTTTTGGCTCTGGATCTGTTTAATTTTATTTTTATTCATGCCTAATCGGTTATCTTTGTGCAAGTGGGCATTCAACAATTTAGATTTGACATGGTCTGGCAGGAGTTGTTCCTTAAGTCATGCATGTCTTCTAATGACAGATCTAGTGACTGCTGCCCTGCAAAAAGCTTCTAGGGCATCAAAACCACAGTGCAAAGTATGTCTAGTTACTTGACTTGCGGAATGCATTAAATCTTGTACATTTTTAGCTTCTGCCCAACCAGGAAAGGAAGACATTTTTTGTTTAAGGAGTTCCAAAGTATGCTGCTGATATTTAAGCATATGGAACTGACAATTTAGTGCCCTGATAGCAAGAATAGCTGAGGTGTCTTCTTTTTTACCCCATCTGTCTAATACTCGGGAATTCTTGTCTGAGGGTGTGGGATTCTTAGCAGAGGTTGCTTTAATCCCTTTTTGCCCTTGAGAAATGACCTCAGGGTCAGCTGCAGGATTTTTGAAAAGGTATTTGTGTGAGTCAAGGACTCTAAGTACCTGTCTGGTTTTCTAGGAGCAGGAGGTAGGGCATCAGGAGTCAAGCTGGATTCAAGGAAATCATCATCCACCACATCCAGAACTGGGTCTGTGTTGTGGAAGATCTAGGAATTCCCTGAGGCTCTTTTTAGACTGACTGCAGTCCTGACTTTCTCATTGGAAATGCTCCCTTAAAGTATGCAGGGTTTCCCCAAAGGAAAAATCCTCTGGGGGGAGAGGCTGAAGGAATGGAATCCTCTTTATCAGAATCCTCATAAGTGGAGAGGGGCTGTATGTCTTCATAGTCAAATGCATCAGATTCATTGGATTCTTGTTCAGACAGAACTACTGGGGACAGATCTCTTTTCCTTTTTGAGGGGGTAGCTTGGCTTCCCCTGATCAGCATGATAAGATGATCTGCCATTTTAAGGATTTGAGACTGAGGTAAGGAAGAGGCATCTGAGAGTGGGTAGTCAGTTTCTTGGGTGTTGTTCGAACCCTGGGCCTAAGGAACTTGGTTGTTTTCAAACAAATGGTGCGAAGGACTTCTTTGGAAGCCGGTGCCTGTTCAGCGGCTACGGACCCATCCAAGGTAGAGACAACCGCAGGATCCTTAGATGAAGAACAGTTATGCGGCATACCGGACTCCAAAAGGGTCTCAGCAGCGGCCTGCAAATCAACTGAAGCGGGCATCAAGGGCTGGGAAAGCACCAGAGTACTGAGGACTAGTTTAACAGAAGCGTCATCGGTAAGTTTGGACCTGTGCAGTCTTATCTCTGTCTTTATCTTTACGCTTTTTTGGAAAATCTGCTGTTGGAAGGCTTACCGAAGTCATATCAGAATTTGAGGACTGTAAACGAAAATATTTGGCTACAATAAGGGCCCGATGACAGTTCTGGCATTGAACAAAGCACAGAGGTGACAATGAGGGACATCGTGGTCTGGGCCTAGACAAGTTATGCAGTAAGAGTGGAAGTCTTGGTGTGGTTTTTGCTTTCCACAGGCGAGAGAATTATTAATTTTTTTTCTGACATTAGTTAGTGCAAGAAAAAAGGCTCCCCAATGGGGTACTTAACTTTAGAAGACTTCAACTTCAATTCGGAAACGAAAACTCAGGTAGCAGACAACTGGCACTCGTGCAAACTGCTTCTGCTTCGGGCTCCATGGCAAGAAAGACTGATGTAATAGCGTCAGCTGCCTGACTTTATACTACTGACGACCTGACATCAGTCCTCAAGTGACAGCAACTGACGCAGAAATACTAAGTCTCTGGTATTCAGGCTGGCCGAGGGCTACCCTGGCAGGGATAACCCAAATGTGATGACTGCAATAGTGAAACACGAAGAACATCATCTTTTTTCCAACTCACGTCCATCATTTACATTAAATAAAATTAAAGACTTGGATAATGAAAATGTGTCAGAGAATAAAGCTTTCAAAAAAAAAAAAAAAACCATGAATATTCTGCCAAAATGGACTTAGAGAAGGACAATTAAAAAAAAAAACATATCCAAGCAGCATTACATTCTTGCAAATATCCCCAATGTACATCACAGTTTCTATTAATTTTAGCCATGTTACTTGGGGTTAGGAATGCTCTGTGTAGAAACTCCCATGTAAATATGTGCCAGTAATGAGACCAGGAGGAATGTTTAATGGATGATAACATTTGAGATTTATTCTCAGAGGTCAAAAAAAAAGGTGTGACCCAGTCAGTGGCAGAATCATGATGGGAGAGGATAAGGTCCCCAAGTCAGTTTTTAGCGAGGATGGTTTAAAAGTTTTTGAAGCATTTTGGAGATTCTGGAAAGAAAGTAATGTTGGTAACAGTGGATTTTAATGCCAAACTGTTGATGTGAAGGTTACTGGGAACTTGTCTTTTAGAAAGACAGAGTTACAGACAGGAACTTTAATCTGGAATGTTTGTGATTACTTTGGTCTTAGAATGGTTACTTGACTTATGGATGCGGCTAGCAGAATTGGAGGATTAGTTACTGTAAGGCAAGGTCTGCTAACCATTCATTAAAGATGCTGTTCTTCTTACGTAGGTTTAAGTTAAAATCTCTCAATAACTAAATGATTGTTATGTCTTGAGAGGAGGCAGGGTTGATGGCTATGACGTACCTATATAAATGTTTAAGCCTCTGAAAATGAGGAATGTGTACTACATAAATGCAATTTTCTGAGATAATGCATCAATAGTGCCACATACATAAATAGCCTAAAATCCTTAGCTCATCAACCACCTTACATAATTAACTTCAAATTTTATTTACAATGAAAAGACATTTGCAGTGCAGCACTCTGGATCTTTTATAGGTTGATAGGTTCATAGATTAGTACTAAGCTAACTGCTCTTGCGAGCCATTTTAAGCCTAGCCAATTATCCCTTGTGAGATTCAAACCCTGCACCTTGTGCTTGCAAGGCAAGCACCTTAACCATTACGCCACCCTCCCAACCCATAATTAAATCTTAATAAAATCAAATGCATCAGAAAGGAGACAGAACACTGCTACAGTGACCATTTTTGAGACTACCACATACACTTCATTTTACATAATCAGAATGGGAATAATGCAAAATTTTCATGAAACAGCACATGCACTGATTACACATACAATTATTACCCACAAAGTAAGAGAAACCAGACAAAAACTCTGAAAATACATTTTTTTGTGTTCAAAACTACTGCAAACAGCATCAAATGACAAAACTGTACACAAAAATCTGCCAGCATTTACTTACATTTTACTGAACGGGCAAGTACAGGCCTATTTTCAGGGTGGACCCATGTGACTGCTTAACAGAAATATACAGTAGTATGAAATATGCTGGCTTATGAGTCCATCAAAAATCGCCAACTGGAGACACCTCTTCTCAATGCATAACAGTTTCGCATTGAGTAGAAGTGGCTCCACTTTCTAATTTTTGATTGGCTCATATGCCAGCATGTGAGCCAATCAAAAATTGCAAAGGGAAGCCTCTTCTGTTCAATGCAGAACAGCCTGCTTTTCAGCATTGAACTGAAGAGGGTCTGATTTGCAATTTTTGATTGGCTCATATGCTGATATAGGAGCCAATCAAAAATTGCAAAGCACATCTCAAGCAACCAGCACATACACTTAACCAGCATCTACCAATACCCATGGGTGCCAGTTAAGTGACACTTTACTATATAACAAAACATGTAAAGAATATATAATGCATTTAGTTATAAATTGTACAGTGACCGTTTCATATTAATAATCCAGTAGAAGAGACTACTTCTGACTGCTCAAAGCAGTAGTCAAAAAATGATGGTACACACAGTTGTGTTCTAATAAAAATTACTCAGGAATGATTATCCACAAGATAATCAGGTGAAGGGGAGAATACAGGGATATTTACAGGCATATGTAGTTTGGTTATACTAGTTTTAACAGCTTTAAGTATCCATTTACACACAGGATGCACAATTAACTCAATACAAGAAACTCAAAGACGTTTATGCTTACTGGTTGCTCAGTGGACCAGCTTCTGTGACAACAGAACTATATCTGCAAGGAACTGTAGACTATGGAGAAAGCTTCAAACCAAGTACAAGACAAAGGTACTTTATGTAACAAAGGGTAGCATGGTACTACTTAAGAAAGACTGGATGGCCAAAATGATGATAGTGGGGATGAATAAATATTACCACTCTCACTTGACCTGTAATGTCTGGTGTTAGAATTAATTCTTCAGACTTCAGCTTGGTATCACACATGGTCATGTAGGAAAGGCTGAGATAATCATTCACATAATTTATTTATTGACATTTGTGGTCCAGGAAAGTCCACTGGGCTCAAAACCTATTTTCAGTGGAGGCCCGGGAAGAAAAGCTCCACAATATACAAACAATGCAACAGAAATAAAAGGTTAATACAGAAATATATACACTAATACAGCAATACACACAGAAAAACAGTAGTAGTACAAAAACATATACAGTGGATATAAAATGTGTACACACCCCTGTTAAAATGTCAGGTCTTTGTGATGTATAAAAATGAGACCACAATAAATAATTTCAAAACTTTTCCCACCTTTAATGTGACCTATAATCTGTACAATTCAGTTGAAAAACAAATTTGTTAGGGGAAAAAATATAAAAAATAAAAAAACGTACAATACGCTGGATGCACAAGTGTGCATACTCAAACTAATACTTTGTTGAAGCACTTTTTGATTTAAATTACAACATTCAGTCTTCTTGGGTAGGAGTCTATCAGCATGGCACATCTTGATTGGCAATATTTGCCCACTCTTCCTTGCAAAAGTGTTCCAAATCTATCAGATTGCAAGGTCATCTCTCTTGTGCACAGCCTTCTTCAGGTCACCCCACAAATTTTCTATTGGATTTAGGTCTGGGCTCTGGCTGGGCCATTACAAAACTTTAATTTTCTTCTGATGAAGCCATTCTTTTGTTGATTTGGATGCATGCTTGGGGGTCATTGTTGTGCTGAAAGGTGAAATTCCTCTTCATCTTCAGCTGTTTAGCAGACGCCTGAAGGTTTTGGGTCAAAAGTGACTGGTATTTGGAACCGTTCATAATTCCCTCCACCTTGACTAAAGCCCCAGTTCCAGCTGAAGAAAAGCAACCCCAAAGCATAATGCTGCCACCACCATGCTTCACCGTGGGGACGGTGTTCTTTTGGTGATGCTAAGTGCTGTTTTTGCACCAAATGTACCTTTTGGAATTGTGGCCAAAAAGTTCAACCTTGGTCTCATCAGATCAGAACTCATTTTCCCACATGCTTTTGGAAGACTTGATGTATTGTTTTGCAAATTTTAGCTGGGCCTGGATGTTTTTCTGTGTAAGAAAAGGCTTCCGTCTTGCAACCCTACCCCATAGTCCAGACATATGGAGAATATGGGAGACTGTCATCACATGTAGTACTCAAGTGTTTGCCGGAAAGTCTTGCAGCTCCCTTCAGTGCTGCTGTAGGTCTCTTGGCAGCCTCCCTGACCAGTTTTTGTCTATTTTCATCAATTTTGGAGGGACGTCCAGTTCTTTGCAAGATAACTGTTGTCCCATATTTTCTCCACTTTTTGATGAATGTCTTCACTGTGTTCCATGGTATATCCAATGCTGTGGAAATTTTTTTGTACCCTTCTCCTGACGGACACCTTTCAACAATGAGATCCCTTCAATGCTTTGTAAGCTCTCTGTGAACAATGGCTTTTGCTGTAGCAACCAACTGAGTAAATGTCAGGAAAATCCTACTAGGACAGCTGAACTTTATTTGGGGTTAATCAGAGTCTCTTTAATTGATGGCAGGTATATACCCAAGAAGACTGAATGCTGTTAATTAAATCAAAAGGTGCTTCAACAAAGTATTAGTTTAAAGGCGTGCACACTTATGCAACCAGCTTATTGTCAGCATTTTTTATTTTTTATATTTCTTCCCCTAACAGATTTGTTTTTCAATTGAATTGTACAGGTTTTAGGTCACATTAAAGGTGGGAAAAGTTTTGAAATTTATTGTGGTCTCATCTTTTATATCACAAAAACCTGACATTTTAACAGGGGTGTGTACACATTTTATATCCACTGTATACATAACATAGGACAGGGGTGTTGGCGCAATATAATTTTTGAAGTACTGATACTATCATGCAGTAAAGCTACTTTTCATTCAGAGAATATACTCATATGCATAGATTCAGAGTGTATATATGTAGGAGAGTAGTAATACAGAAAAGGAAAGAGTTGAACACAAGGTTTAGACTAGGATCTGAGTAGTGAGGTATGTAGGACTTAAGCAGGCTTAGACTGTATTTCACAAGTGCAGGCAAGATTTTTTTTAGATAGTGAGTTTTTACAGCAGCTTTAAAGGGTACTGGGGAGTCTAGTTGGGTAACGTAGGAAGGGTGGGCATCCCACAGTTTGGCAATGATAGGAATATAGGCATTGTCCAACTCTTTTGTTGGGTTTGGTTACATTTAATAGCTGCTTATTTGTAGACCGGAGGATTCTATTAGGGATGTATATGTAAGATAGACTGGAGTGCAGGGCAGTTGTTAGGTTTAAATATTAGCTTTTGAGCAAGAGTTGTGGGTAATAGAAATATTGATTACATTCAAGCCAGGACAAGTTTGAAAGCTTTGCAGTGGTGTGAGCGGTTGGGCAGGCTGAAGGCAAATTTTGCTATCTTAAAGTAGCAGGATTGTAATTTGTTACTCAGAGATGTCTGGAGTTTTGTACGGTTGCCACCCATCCCGTTGTTAGCGGGACACTCATGGGTTGAGCCTTCTCATCCCGTTTCCCGCTTTCGCAGACAGTGGGACTTAAAGTCCCATTTTCCATTTTTCGCACTCTTGAATTGCAGTTGCCGTGGAAAAGCAGAAAATACTTCCGTTTTTTCCACGGCAATGCAGCTACGTCACCCACCCGGACCTGCAGTTAGAGGGATCCCCTGCTAGTTCTGGGTGGTGTAATTCAAGCAACAATTGGCTGCAGGGATTGGAGGGGGCGGGGATTCACCTCAAAGAGTCCAATACAGGTCACAGCTGTAGATTAGTTTTGTCTTAGTGCTCTATAGCTGCGAAGGAATTGGGACATAAGGTCTGAGATTTCCAATCCCAGCTGCGAAGAAGCCAGCCAGCCAGCAAAGAAGCCAGCCAGCCAGCAAAGAAGCCAGCCTACTAGCCAGCCTGCAAGGCCCACGGAGCCTGCTAGCCAGCCTGCAAGGCCCAGGGAGCCTGCTAGCCACCCAGCCCAGCCACTTGAGCAGACAGAGCCAGTAATCCAACTAGCCATTCCAGCAGTAAGTAAGCAAGCTAGCCCAGCAAAAACTGTGATAGTGGTAAGTACATAACATAGTATTTTGTGGCTTTAGTTATTTAAAATGGGAATACTGTGCTTTAAGTTTTTAATGTTTACAGGTAGATGGGGGTGCAGTACGCAGTATTTAAATCTGTGCAGTGGTTATTTTGAGATTTTTGAGTAGTAGTTTTTAAAGGTATAAAACCTGTATGTATATGTAATTGCTATTGTTCTTGGGGGTATGATTTCGAAGCATTACTTTTAAAAGGCTGAACTGTGTGTATAGAAGTTTTGTTTACTTCTGGTGGGGGCAGTGAAATATAAATTTAGTGTGATGTATTTCTATTGTCATAGCTTTTTCTGGGTATTTTCTGTTTGCAGATAGAAAATGTTCGAGCATAGTTTGCACTTTTTTGTGTGGAGATTTGTGCAATTTAATGCTGTTTTCAGGAAATTGGGATATACTGTTTGGGCAGTTTTTCCTATTCTTGCAAGTCAATGTGTATGTGGTACAAGTCTACCTTTTGAGGGGAAATGTTAACAGTTAATGCAGTGCATTTATTATTTTAATAGGTACATGTTGCCAACTTGCCGAAGCTGTTTCAAGATTGTTTTCATTTATACTTGTAAATGTGTGCATTTAATTTTTTATGCATTTTTGATAAGGTTAAAATGTCCTGTTTTGCTTGTAATGTGAATATCTGTGTGCTGCTTTTACTTGGGCCTGTTTATTGCATCACTGTGCTGGGTAAATTACTCTTAACTGCTATGTTTTGTGGTAAAAGGAGTCCATGGAGTCTGCTGTACATTGTAGTTTATTTTACTTCTCTTGCAAGAAATATTTTTAAAAGGTAAAATGTTTATGGACTTTTTTCCTGTTATTTTATTTATTTATTTTTTTGTGGATGCATGCTCCAAAGTTAATGCAGTGTATTTGAGAATGTGCTAAACCATGTCATTGTTACAGGGTAATTTGCTTTTAGGATGCAGTTTGTAATTCTGTCTTTTTCTTTGCTTTAGCTTTAATTTGCTAGTGTGCAATATGTAGTACTAGGGTACAATATGTAGTTTTGTGTGTTTTCATTGCTTTAGCTTTAATTGACAATAAAATGTCTTAATTTTATACTTGGCTTGTATGTGGTATGTAGTTTTTTTTAAGTTTTCTTTCTGAATAGTCATGGTTGGTTTATGAATTTTTTTTTTTACTTTTTAAATAAACAAGTGTCTGTTTAATGAGTAGTGTGTTTTTTGACCTCAAATGCATACAAAGTCATCATGACACTTAGATACCAGAATGAACAAAATTTTTCGAAATTCTGGTTAAAGATCAACCCTGATATTAACCAAAACCAAATCTCTAAGGCTATAAACCTAAGCTCTAAATCTATTCCCTTCAAGAAGATGAAATACACTCAAATGATGATTATGAACAATGCGTATTTTACTCCTATGGTCCTTAACAAAATCTTCCCTAATCAATCCCCTAAATGTCAATATTGCTCGAACCAATCGGATGATATCCTTCACTCGTTTTGGAGCTGCAAATGTTCCTACAAGCTATGGTGTGCCTTGAGGGTGATTCTTGAAATAATTGGATATGAAAAATCCTCCCTATCATGGGAATTTACCATCCTTCATATTCCTCCCCATGGATTATCTGAAAGAAAATGCAAGGTACTGATTCCTATTTTTATGTTAGTCAAATATTACATCTCCTTGAATTGGAAAAACAGACACTCCCTCTCGTGGGAAGGTTTCAAACATATAGCTATTAAGTACCTCAAGGCACAAAAATTCCTGTTCCACAATATTAAGCACAAACCAGTTATTAAGGAATTCTGGGAAATATTATCCGAACATATACTTAAATAAGCACTTTCCTTTTACGGATACCATTAGTCCTTATCACGCTGTACTTTAATTTTATAGGAATTGTTGTGGGCATTGTATGATTTGTATATAGTTGTTTTGGTGTATTTATCCTGCATGTAAATGTTTAATGTATATTCTCAGCTTGTTGTATTTTTTGTTGTGTTTTTTTTTTTTGTCATGCAAGGTTGAAAAATTTGCAATAAAAAGAATTAAAAAAAAAAAAAAAAAAAAAATGAGTAGTGTGTTTTTTATTTCTTTAAAGTTTATTTACTGTTACAACTGAGTAACGTGTTTTTTTTTGCAGTAATGCTTCACTTCATTTAAATGGTTTGAGTTTTCAGTATGCTGTAATGTCACAATGTTGCATCCATAACTGTAATGTAACACCTCTGGTGATGTCGTGGTGGGGGTGTGGCCAGTATAATTGGTCACACCCCCATGTCCCGCTTTGGCCTTGTTAAAAGGTGGCAACCCTAGAGGTTTGTAAAAATGGGACTTCCATACAGGAGGGAGGGGGATAAGTAGAGTCCTTGCAAGATTTTTTTTTTGTTTATCTAAGCTGAGTTTGTGTCGGTATAGTTTGCCAAGTTTGAACATTTTTTTTTTGTTTTTTTATTGTACTGAGAATGTGCTGTTTGAAAGAGAGCCTGTCATCAGTAGTAATTCCTAGAAGTTTTGAGTTTTTTGCCTCTTCAGTTTCTGTACTGTTTTGTGAAAAAAAACAACTTCTGAAACTGGCAGTTTAGATGAAAATATTAACAATTTAGATTTTTTGGGGTTCAACATTAATTGAGCGTCATTTAGCCAGGTTTCTATTGATGTGAATGCATCCTATGTGATCTTTTGGAGGTTGAAGAAATTGTTGGCAGAGGAGATGATAGTCGAATCGTCTGCATACTGGATGAGTGAAGATTGTTGGGAAACTTTATTAAGATAGTTGAATGTGTTAAAAAGTAGGGGTCCTAAAACAGATCCTTGTGGGACTCCTGTATTATTGACCAGATACTCTGATTTTTTTTTTGGTTTTGCCATTTAACAGATTGTTGTCGCTTGTTTAGGTAGGTGGAAAATCAAGTTATCCCACTTTGACAGCTTCCTAGTTTTTTCTAATTGTTGTAATAACTTAGTGTGTGATACTGTGTTAAAAACCTTTGATAGGTCTAATAGGAGTACTGCAGTTAACAGGCCAGCATCAAGAGCTTTATTCACATTATCAATGAAGGAGAGTAACGCTGTGAAGAGTGGGGGATAGGAAGTTATTGCTAATGAGGTGTTTTAGTAGTTGGGTTTGAAAAGATTTTTCCAAATTTTTTGATAATGGTGAAAGTACAGAAATTGACAGGTACTTTGAGAGATTGTGTGTAGTACCACCTTTGTGGTAAAGGAGTTATTACAGACTTTTTCCATAGTTGGGGGACATAAGATTCTGAGGTTGAGCAATTAATAAGAAAACTTACAGGGTAAGCAACTGCTTTGGCTGCAAGTTGCAAGTATTCAGGTGATAAGTTATCAGTGGAGAGTGACCAGGGTTTTACTTTGCTTAGCAATTTAAGAATGAGGGATGTAGGTACCGGCTGAAGTGAGAAGGAAGGAGTGGATGAGATATTGTCAGAGGTAGCCCTGGTAGATACGAGGTCCTCTTGTGGGATGTTCTGCGAGTTGGGACTGATATTAGTAGATGAATCTTTGACTAGTTTTTTTATAGTATCAATGAAATGGGTGTTAAACATTTGCACAATCTGGTGAGGGTCTTTGTCAGGACAGGGTGATGGATTTTGAATGTTTCCTGGATTAAGCAGGGAGAATACAGATTTCCAGAATTTCTTTGGATTGTTTTGTTTGATGGATAGTTGTGAGGAGAAGTATGTTTTCTTATCAGTTATGACCATTTTTTTTGCTGTGTAATGAAGTTGTTCATAACTTTGTTCATTTGCCCGAGTTCTACATGTTTGCCATTCTTTCAGGCACTGTCTCTGGAGAGGAGGGTTTCTTTAGTATTCTTTGTTAGCCAGGGGGCATGATTATGCTTCGTTCGTTTGGTGCAAAGAGGAGCTAAGCTGTTTAATGTACTTAGAAAGAGGTTATTAAAATAATCTACAGCTTCACCCAAGGACAAAGTTTTTATTGGGGTCCAGTTTTGAGCATATAAGATACTGTTGAATATGTTCTGATTGAAGTGGGCAAGGTTCTTGGATGTTTTATATGAGTGTGGTTTGGAGATCTGAGTATGGGTTCTACGGGTAAAGACAGGTAGGTGGTCACTCAAGGTGTTTGAGAGGGTGCTAGTGTTGCAGTAGTAGTCGGGGTGAGATACTAGAATCCCAGCTAATATAGATTCAGCTTGGGTATTTAAAGCTTGAATGGGCTGTGTGAAACTATGTAGGTTAATCCAGGTAGCAGGGGCTTTGGAGGTTAAGTTTAGCCAATTAATATTAGTGTCGCCTACAATGACAGATTCCTGGGATATACTTTGGTTTGTCCTCCATAGTAAATCTTCCAAGTGGGGGAAATTTTGACCTGGGGGAATGTAAATGATAGCAATACAGAGTTGTTTATTAGGATTTATGTGGAGAGATGTAACTAGGATCTCAATGTTATTGAAAATTAGGATAGGTTTGGGATGGATTGTCATGGTTAATGAGTCTCAAATTAAGGCTACACCCCCTCCTTTTTGTGGAGTCTATCATTATGAAGAATGTTGTATCCTGGAGGGAGAAGTTCTGTATCATATATATGCATTTTTAGCCAGGTTTCACTTGCTGCTACTATATCTGGGGAATGGTGACATAGCCAGGATTGGAATTCAGTAATTTTGTTATGCAGGCTTTGTGTATTAGTTATTATGAGGAATACAACACCTTAAAATAGAAAGGTCTGCCAGAAATCACTTATCAACTGTTTGCCATAGGTCAGCTAACATACAGGATAACAAACATGGAAAGTCTAGAACAAAGAGTCATTGTGGTGGTTATTATAAATAAAATGCTCCTGAATATGTAACAAATAGAGGTGCATACCAGTAGGTATTTTTAACCTGACACTTAAGGGTATGTGCTTGTACACTTGGTTGGTCAAGACATCCAATAGAGTATCTCTGTACAGCAACAAGCGGTAACATGAGAGAGAGAGAGTTCAATTTTTTGTTCAGTTTACATGTTTGTCCACACACTAATGGACAGAAAATAGCACCCAGTGCAGCACTGCAGAAAAGAATAAGCTGCTGGCAGCATCTACACAGTGGAGCAACTTCACCCAATACAAATCAGAATAATATCTTGTGTAGATGAAACAGTAGAATGGCATAAAGCACTACCTAGTGCTGTAAAAAAGATGAACAACAGTTTGATGGGCAACCATTATAGACTGCCAAACTGTCAACTGCTTGCTAATAACTGAAGGTAGCCAGAATAACCTTCAATCTTTTCCTTGGAAAAACAAACCAGAATAATAACTTGAGTCCCTTACATAAGAGTAAGTCTTTATAAACCTCCTTTGTAAGCATCTATTTCAAAAGAGGACTAGTTAATGTTCCTGCAGACACTTCAGCAACTAGACATTGGGCAAGAGGTGACAAAAGCTCAATGTTGCACTCCACCGGACTTAAAATCCAACCACAAATCCTTGGAAATATACGACCAATTTTTTTTAAACTCTGAAATTCTGGGTACTTTAAAGCTGCATGGAAGAGATGCACATGAAAACGTACAAGATGAGTCCTTATACTACAATGGAGGAGGATGGAGTCATTTAAATTCAAGAATTATGCCCTGATCCATGAGATCAGATACATTTTTGCTTCCTCTGAGACAACCCTTTAATAGAGAAAATATACCTTGGCCTTCCTGTTTCACCTCTGTAACTACCCAGAAAGGAAGAATTCTCCATAAAAGATCTACTTTCTCATTCCTTCGGAACACAATCAGACTTACAAGAAATGTGAAAAATCAAATGTGTTCAAGTATTAGCTGCACAGGTCTTACTTAATTTCTTAACATTGAGATTTACAACCGATACAAAACTAGAAATATAAAAAGAAAGCGTTAATCTTAACTGTAACATTATAAAACTAAAAAGCACAACTAAGTCAAGATGAAACTCTTCTTACTACTGTGTTTAAATCCCCAATCTTATTTTCATCAGGGCATGAAGAAATACATCAGACAATTACTGCAATGTAGAAAGTAACATTTAAAGATCTAAGAGATTCAGATCAGGTATGACTTATTTTACCAGTATCAATTAACTTAAATTTTATCTGAACTGTGCCTGTAAATAGTCCATTGAAATCAGTGCATTATCTTGGTAATCAATTATTAATAAATAAACCAAATAAAATGGAAAAACATCATCAATCATTACTTTTATCAAATTTTGCAGAAACCTCATTCACCTGCATCACCAGCTAAAGGGGGAACCTTCAAACTGGTATTTGCAATCCATCAAAAAAAAAAAGTAATAGCCTCAAACTGTTTAACCTGAAATAAAAAAGTTCATCAACCAACACAAGACCACATTTAACTGTAAAAAAAGTAACAATAAATGAAATATGGTAGACTGCTTTAACTCATTAACCCTGACTACCGTCTCATGGTGCCTTTGTGCTTACATCAGAGCACGCTGTGAGACGGTAGTAATTGCTAGATGTTACACGCGAGTGTCTTCTAGCAGCGCACATAATGTTGCAGTCATACCGTAGCTCTACTGTTCAAAATTAAGCTGAAAAAGTAACTGAACTTTGTCAGTTACCTTGTCATATTAGGTTTGAGCCTGGAGTTATATGGTGTTGCTATCTGACTTTCCGAGAAAAATGGCTTACAATGCAGTCTGTACTTTCCTGGTCATAGCAAGCAGATTTAGTATGCCGTTAATCAAGCAAGTGGTGGCAGCCAATGGGGGTCTTGCAATACAAGCCACTACTTGCTTAACACCTCCTCCCCCTCACCTAATAGTACTTTGTTCTGTCCATTCATTTTGGCAGTATGTGCTTGCTTGTTTTCATTATTATGGTGAAACAACGGTTCGGCTGGACTGTTGAATAATTTCTCTGTTATGGGAGTGCAGCTGAGTGAGAGTGTCAATTTCATTTTCAGGAGGACTGGAGTTTGTGGAAGTCTGTTCCGAAGCAGTAAGCCTGTAGCCTGCTTCGAGATGAAAACACAAGTGCTTTTGTGGTGGTTTGTAACTGCGTTACTTCTGTCCTGTTGGTTGGTGGTAAAGTGCCAGCAAAGAGGTAAGGGATGATACAGTTTAGTGTACTTCATTATTTACTGCTGGCATTCATAACCAACGTAGGATGTATCACAGGTAGTTGTACTTACAGTTAGTTTCACAGCTGCTAGCCACTAACTGAGGTGTAAAAGCAGTGAGTATCTTTCTGAGGTTTCCATTGGCTCCTGAATTCTTCTTGTCTTCACCACACCATTAAAATGTACAGAATGGTATTGATGCTCTACAGACAACCTGGTCCTATTTGCTGCTGTCTATGCTTTGAATAAAGTAGTAGCTGTGTTTCATTAAATTAGGATTAACACCACACATTTATGTCAAGTCACGACGGTAAGCCATGTGCACGAGATTCACCGCTATAATCCCCACAGCCTGATCGACTAACTTTTATACAACATGTTTTTGAACCATGGTGATTCTGTTATTTTTTTTTTTTTTCCACTGTATTTCTAAATGATGGTACACTGTCCTAAACATCACGTAAACTGGTAGTGATGGTTTACATGGCTCACGACTTGTTTTTGGCTGGTTAGAAATTTCTTCTAACTGCCTGTCTTGTCATGTAGTTTAATAATGGTTAATTTCATAGTATGTTTTTGTTTATTTTTATATTTTAGCATCACTGGTCTTTTACTTATTTAAGTATGATGTACCATATCTAGTTGCGAAGGCAAGTGCTGATGTCTCCCTCCTTTGAGACTGTCGTAGGTGCTGCCTCCCCATCCCCTATGGGGATCAGTTAGTAGGTAGTGATTCTGTCAGGTTGCCGGGTTGGGGATGGGCCTCCTCAGGTCTTGCAGAATTCCATCCTTTATTATACTGATCAGGGTGGGGCCGCATGCTATGACACCAAGGACTGCTTCTCTGTGCATGAGTTGTCCTGTCACAACCCGTTATTATGTGACTAGATTAAACATTGCACATGCCAATCTAGCCAGGAATTGTCTGAGGCCTCACCAACAAAAAAATTCAGACTTCATACACAGGCAACTGTGTTCATTGATAAATAAGTTATAACAAATATGTTTAAACAAATCTGGCCACAGATATCATGGACTTGTTTTTCAGAAAAGTGAGGGGTTCTTTAGTTTGTTTGTTTTTTTTTTTTAATCTGTCCTTTGTAAATATCAAGCCCTCAGTGTTTGTAAATCATAAGATTTTTGTCTGATAATTTTGGTCTGACATTTTTTTTTCTTCTGACAAATCATTTAGGATTTCAAGCACTAAATGACATCCATACGAGTGTCAGACTTCACATCCTTCAGAAAATAAGTGCTAATGCAAAATTTGTTATTCCAGAAGGTTTCCAAGTTTTTTTTTTCAAAATGTTTATTGGAATACCTAATTTTGGCCCCAAATTCTGCTTCCTCTTTCATGATAGTCCTTGACAAAATATGACAGGATATCGTCAAATAATAATACTGGAGAAAATTCATGCTGGTCCATGCCCTATAATGATACAAGTTTTGTAAGTTATTAGTAACTACCTATTTTGTCCTTCATTATTTTGGTTTTGTCTCTATTTCTGAAGGTAAAAGATTGAGATCTGTGGTTAGCAAGTATTTTCAAATTAGAACTTTTTCATCTGCATTTCTTTTCTTTTTTTTTCTGTACACTGAACTGAGGACATTATTGAATGGCATAGGTTCAAATGTGCTATTAATTTGTAAGGATTTTAAGAAACCTAGTCCTGCATTCTCATGGTAATTGTTAGCCTTATAGTTTGCAATAGAATTGGTCCGGACCTCACAAGTATGTATTGGATGTTTAACATGTTTACCCAACCCACGAGGGTCACTGATGCTAAAACAGGGCAAATTTTATTTTTATTTATTTATATGAAGGTGTGAAGGGCCACAGGGGTCCAGTTTTCAGCCATAACCTGCTTCAAACCACCCCTCCCCCAGAACACTATTGCACCACCCTCTCCAAAGCCAGATGGTGTATAACCTACAGCATAGGGCTAATTCTAGGGTCTCTTCTTTTCACACTACTTCAACCAGGTACCTTACAGGTTCTTAGGTGGGTACTAGGTTATTGGCATAAGAACCATTTTAAGTCTTGTTAGGCTTACTCCAAAATTACCAAAATGTTGCTGACCTCTGTCAATAGTTATGATATAGGCTTGTACATATTAAGCATTCACAGGCTGCCCTTACCCATTAGGTTAATAGGTTCCAAACCAGGGGTGTAAGTCTGTGATTTCCCATCCACTGGTCCAAGTTACATTTGAATAGGATTAAAGAAGAAAGAACAGCTGTGTACACTTACCATAAATGTAGATTCACTGTTGCAGTCATCACATTTGGGTTATCCCTGCCAGAGTAGCCCTCGGCCAGCCCGAATACCAGAGACTTACTATTTTTGCCTCGGTTGCTGTTGCTTGAGGACTAACGTCAGGTCGTCAGTAGTATAAAGTAAGGCAGCGGACGCCATTACATCAGTTTTAATTTGCCCTAACCTCTCAGGAGCCCCAAAACTAGGAGGCCAGGTTCTGGTGGAAGAACCCCACCAGTGGGAAATAAATACCAATATGTCCCTTGTAAAGAAAGCAGAATGACAAGGAAGAATGGTAATAAAAGGAGAAAGACTAAAGGGGGATGGAGGGAGGGAAACCAGGACTGCAACAGTGAATACACTCGAACATCTACATTTACGGTACGTGTACACAACTGTACTACATTCTTCGTGTTTCACTGTTGCAGTCATCACATTTGGGTAGATTCTCAAAGCAGAGGAAATGGGTGGAGGCAGTCATGGAAACTAGGGGCTGGCTAGGATGCCCTGCAAGACTGCAGAGACAAACGCTGCCCTGGATTTGGAGAAGAGAGGCAGGTGGTAATGCTTGGTAAAGGTGTGAACAGATGTCCAGGTGGCAGCCTCCAGAATGTCCCAGGTGGGGACTCCTCTGAGGAAAGCTGCAGAGGTGGAGGCTGCTCTGGCGGAGTGTGTCCTGACTCCCTTGGGGTGAGGCTTTCCATGCTGTTTGTAGCAGAAATGGATGCAGTATGCTATCCATTTGGAAATGGTTTGCTTGGAGATGGCTTTGCCTTCTGCCCCTGTAGCAAAGCTAACCAGCAATTGATCAGTCTTTCTGAAGGATTTAGTTCTGTCCAGATAGTACCTGAGCTGTCTGTGCACATCTAGAGAGTGAAGAATGATTTCACCCCTTGTTCTGGGGATTAGGAAAGAAGGTGGGCAAATGAATGGATTGGTTGAGAGCCACACTGGACACCACCTTGGGCATGAAGGATGGGTTAATTCTGAGGGATACCCTATCTGCATGGAAGATGATGAAGGGTCCCACAGCCTTGAGTGCTTGCAGCTCACAGACTCTTCTGGCTGAAGTGATGGCCAGAAGGAATGCTGTCGTCCAGGAGAGAAATTTTAACTCTGCAGAAGAAGCTGGTTCGAAAGGGGGCAAGGTGAGCTTTTTCAAGACAAAGTTAAGGTCCCAAGCTGGTGCCCATCTGGGGGACCTCAAGTTGCTAGCCCCTCTGAGGAACTGTTTGATCAAAGGGTGTGAGAAAAGGGGCTGCTCAGTGGGAAAATGAGCAGAAATAGCAGAGGCATGAATTTTTATAGAGGAGAAAGAGAGACCACTGTGTAGTAGGTCAGCTAAATAATCCAGGATGAGAGGGATGGAGGGCTGTGCTGTATTGGCTGCCTTAGCCTGGATCCAGGTGCAGAACCTTTTCCATTTATCTGCACAAGACTTTCTAGTGCTAGGACGTCTGGCCTCACGGTTAACATCCAGAAACTGTTTACTAAGGATGGCAGACTGGTTCGGGATTAGGGAATAAGCCAAGCTTCCAAACTGAGTGTCTGGAATTGGGGATGCATGAATTCCCCTTCCCTCTGGGTCAGGAGGTTTGGAATCTGACGAAGATGCAATGGAGGCAGCGGGGACAGGCTGTGCAGCAAGGGGTACCAGTATTGTCGGGGCCAGTCTGGAGCAATAAGAAAGGTCCTTGGTTTTTCCTCCCTTAATTTGAGCAGTACCCTGGGGATGAAAGGTAGGGGAGGAAAGGCATAAACCAACAGATTGACCCAGGGGAAGGACAGGGCATCCAATTTCCAAGACATTTAGTGATGCTCCCTGGTGCAAAATTTGCTGAGCTGATGGTTGGGGTGGGAGGCAAAGAGGTCAAACTTCGGGGTTCCTCATTTCTGAGTTATTAGAGTGAAGGTACTTATGTTGAGTTGCCACTTGTGTGAATCCAGAAGGTTTCTGCTTAATTGGTCTTCCAGAGAGTTGAGAGAGCCTGGTAGAAATTGTGCTAACAAGTGTAGTTGCATGGAAGAGGCTGTGAACCAAAGGGTCATGGCCAGCCTGCATAAATGGTAGGAGTGAGTCCCTCCCTGCTTGTTGGTGTACCACATCACAGTGGTGTCTGCTTTGTTCAGGAGAACCCCTGGAGAGAGAAGGGGTTTGAAAGCTATCAAGGCATGCTGTACAGCCATCATTTCTTTTTGACTGATGTGCAGAGGGATTTGCTGTGGGCTCCATTGACCCTGTATGCACCTGCCGTCCAGGTGTGCACCCCAAGCGTAGTCTGATGCATCTGTGGTGAGGGTCTGGGTGGCGGAGGGGTGGGGAGAAAGGCAGTCCCTTGTTGTGGGAGCATGCCGTTGCCCACCAAAGAAATTCTTGAGGCAAGGAATTATAGGTAGAAGGGTTTCCAGGTCTTGACACCAAAGACTCTTCAGGTACCATTGAAGTTTCCTCATAGGGTGGCCTAATGGTTAAGGTGTTTGCCTTACAAACACAAGGTACAGGGTTTGAATCTCACAGGGAATAACTGGCTAGGCTTAAAATGGCTCGCAAGGGCAGTTAGTCTAGTACTAATCTATGAACCTATATGCAGTCTGGCATATGGAATGAGTAGTATGCAAGATGCCGTGAACCCCAGAGCTTGCAGGATCTTCATTGCAGATAGCTGGGGCCTAGTGGCTAGTCGAGAGAAGTAGGCTGTCAGGAAAATTTGTTTCTCTGGTGTAAGGTATGCCCATCTGAGATGCTGTGTCTTTCTCCCAGGAAGATTATCCTTTGGGTGGGCACCTGCTTGGATTTCTTTTCATTGATTGTGTGCTCTAGGGAGGTTAGTAGGGTCTTTACAAAGGCCAGGTGCTTGAGCAGCTTTTCCTGGCTGTCTGCCTGAATAAGGCAATCATATAAGTATGTGTAAATTTGAATAATTTTTTGTCTGCAAAAGGCAATGGCCAGAGCCAGACATAGGTAGGTGCTAGGCTATCTGCCTGAAGGCATTTATAAGCCTAGCCAGAATGTGTTGGCTTTCGCCGCCACCTTAGATTAGATCCCTGTGCCTCTGTCCAGCAGAGCCACTGAAGTGATCCCCAGGGTTAATTTTGTGAAAACTCTGGGAGCAGTAGATAAGCCAAAGGGAAGCACAGAGAACTGAAAGTGTTGAGATCCTGCCCTGAAGCGGAGATATTTCCTGCATGATTCCCAGACAGGAATGTGGAGGTAGGCCTCTTTTAGATCTAGGGTGGCTAGCCAAGCGTCCTTGGACAGCATGGATAGCAGCTGCTGGAGAGTAAGCATTTTGAATTTTGGGATCACCAGGAAGGTGTTTAGAATGGATAGATCGAGGATGGGCCGTGAGGTGCCCTCTTTCCTGGACACCAGAAAAAGTCTGCAGTAGAAGCCTTGGTCTATCTGTTCTGCAGGAACGTGCTCTACTACCCTCAGAGAGAGCAGAGAAAGGATTTGCTTTGGAGCCTCTGGGAACCCTTTTGGGGTTGGACGAGTGTGGAAGGAAAATTTGTATAGATTTTGCTTTTCTTCCATCTTTAAGACCTCTTCTGCCTTAGTGCCAAATAAGTTATCTTTGTGCAAGGGGGCATCCAACAATTTAGATATGACATGGTCTGGCAGGGGTTGTTCCTTAAGCCATGCATGTCTTCTAATGACAAGTTCCAGTGACTGCTGCCCTGCAAGAAGCTTCTAGGGCATCAAAACCACAGTGCAAAGTGTGTTTAGTTACTTGACTTGCAGAATGTATTAAGTCTTGTAAATCTTCAGATTCTGCCCAAGCAGGAAAAGAAGACATTTTTTTTTTAAAGAGTTTCAAAGTATGTTGCTGAAATTTCAGCATATGGAACTGACAATTTAGTGCCATGATAGCAAGAGAAGCTGAGGTGTACACTTTTTTACCCAATCTGTCCAATGCTTGGGAATCCCTGTCTGAGGGGGCGGGATTTTTAGCAGAGGTTGCTTTAATCTTTTGGCCCTTGAGAAATGACCACAGGGCAGCTGCTGGATTTTTAAAAATATATTTGTGCGAGTCAGAGACTCCATAGTACCGGTCTTGTTTTCTGGGAGCAGAGGTAGGGCATCAGAAGTCAAGCTGAATTCAAGGAAAACATAATCCACAACATCCAGGACTGGGGGATGGCCAAGGGTCTGTGTTGTGGAAGATCTAGGAATTCCCTGAGTCTCTTTTTAGACTGAGGGTAGTCCTGACCCTCCCATTGGAAATGCTCCCTTAAAGTATGCAGGGTTTCCCCAAAGGAAAAATCCTCTGGGGGAGAGGCTGAAGGAATGGAGTCCTCTGCATAAGAATCCTCATAAGTGGAGAGGGACTGCATGTCTTCATAGTCAGATGCATCAGATTCATCTGACTTGTTCAGACAAAACTAAAGGGGACAGGTATCTTTTCCCTTTTGAGGGGGTAACTTGGCTTCCCCTGATCAGCATGATAAGGTCTTCCACCATTTTAAGCATTTGAGACTGAGGCAAAGTAGCAGGCTCCAGAGAGTGGGTCGTTGGTTTCGTGCATGTGGTTTGAACCCTGGGCCTAAAAAACTTGGTTGTTTTTGAAAAACCGGTAGTCATGAAAAAGACGTCTGTTTGTGTCGAGATTAGGCAGTGCAAAGGACTTCCTCAGAAGCCAGTGCCTGTTCAGCAGCTCCAGACCCATCCAAGGTAGAGATGACCGCAGGATCCTTAGTCGAAGAGGAGTTTTGCGACACACCAGACTCCGAAAGGGTCTCGGTAGCGGCCTGCAAATCAACTAAAGCGAGCATCAGGGGCAGTGAAGGGGCCTCACTGAGTATTGGAGGACTGACGACTAGCTAAACGGAAGCATCATCTGTAGGTTTGGACCTGTGCAGTCTGTCTCTGTCTTTATCTTTACTTTTTTTCGGAAGATCTGCTGTCGGATGGCTTATCGAAGCCATATCGGAATTAGAGGACTGTAAACGAAAATATCTGGCTGCAATAAGGGTCCGATGATGAATAGTTTTGGCGTTGAACAAAGCACAGAGGCGACAATGGGGGACATTGTGGTCTGGGCCTTAACAAGTGACGCATTAAGAGTGGAAGTCTCGGTGTGGTATTTGCTTTCCACAGGTGAGACAATTAACTTTTTCCGACATTGGGATCTTTTTTCTTGCACTAACCAAACGAGGTACTTGGCTTTAGAAGACTTCAACTTGGAGATGTAAACTCAGGTAGCAGCTGACCGACACTCATGCAAACTGCTTTTGCTTTGGGCTCCATGGCAATAAAGACTGATGTAATGGCGTCGGCTGCCTTACTTTATACTACTGATGACCTGACGTCAGTCCTCAAACGACCGCATCCGACACAGAAATACTGTCTCTGGTATTTGTTCCGGCCGAGGGTTACCCTGGCAGGGATAACCCAAATGTGATGACTGCAATAGTGAAACATGAAGAAAGTACAGTTGTGTAAACTTACCATAAATGTAGATATTCGAGTCTATTCACTGTTGCAGTCATTACATTTGGGTAATCTGCTGGCAGGTTGCCCTCAGTTGGCCTGATTAACAAAGCATTGGATCCTGTGTCGGTTACTGTCCCTTCTTCCATGACGTCAGGGGTATAAAACATGCATCCGACGCCACATAATCAGTTTTTCTTGCCCCACATGACAGGTGCCCCACTAATGGGGAGCCAATAAAATTAAAAAAACACAAAAATATACCTCCAACCAAAAGCAAATACACCAAAAAGGCTTTTAAGCATAGTAAAAGAAAGTAGAGGTATAGCCAGAGAAAAGTAGGGGGCTGGAGGTAGGGTAACCAGGACTGCAACAGTGAATACACTAACATCTGCATTTATGGTAAGTGTACACAACTGTACTATGTTCTTCGTGTTTCACTGTTGCAGTCATTACATTTGGGTAGACTCCCAAAGCTATGGTTGGGAGGAGGTGTTTATACAGCATTAGGGCCAGCAATAAGGCCCTGCAAGTCAGCAGTGGCAAAACCAGCTCTGGATTTAAAGAAAATTGGTAAATGATAATGCTTGGTGAAAGTATGTACAGAACTCCAAGTAGCAGCTTCTAGAATATCCCTGGTAGGAACACCTCTGAGAAAAGCTGCAGAAGTAAATGCAGCCCTGGTGGAGTGAGATCTGATCCCCTGGGGGATAGGTTTTCCATGGTGCTTATAGCAGAAATGAATGCAATGGCTTATCCATTTAGAAATGGTTTGCTTTGAAATAGCCTTCCCCTCTGCCCCTACAGCAAATGCTACCAGCAATTGGTCAGATTTTCTTCGAGATTTAGTCCTGTCCAAGTAGAATCTAAGTTGTCTGTGCACATCCAGGGAATGCAGAATCCGTTCCCCTTTGTTCTGTGGATTGGGAAAGAAGGTTGGCAAATGAATGGACTGATTAAGAGCCACACTGGAAACCACTTTTGGCATGAAGGATGGATTGGTCCTCAGAGATACCCTGTCCAAATGAAAGATGATGAAAGCCTCCACTGCCATAAGGGCCTGTAATTCAGATATCCTTCTAGCTGAAATGATTGCTAAAAGGAAGGCTGTTTTCCAAGAAAAAAAAATTTAAGTCTGCAGTAGCAGCTGGATTGAAAGGAGGTAGAGTGAGCTTCTATCCAAAACAAAGTTAAGATCCCAGGCAGGGGTAGGAGCTCTCTTGGGTGGTCTCATGTTCTTTGCCCCTCTGAGATACTGCTTGAGCAAGGGATGAGTGAAGAGGGGTGGTTCTGTGTTACAGTGAGCTGAAATAGCTGAAGTGTGGATTTTAATATAGGAAAAAGACAGGCCCTTGTGAAGCATCTCAGTTAAATATTGCAAAATCTGAGGTAAATTGGGCGCTGCTGTGCTCATCCCTAAAGATTGGTTCCAGGCACAGAATCTTTTCCATTTGTCAGCATAAGATTTTCTAGTACTAGGCCTTCTCGCCACCAAGATGACATCCAGCACAGGTTTGCTGAGGGATGGATAAGGGTGAATTTAAGCGATTAGCCAGGCTGCAAGGTTCAATGTTGGAAGCTGTGGGTGCAGAATTTGGTTCTCCTGCTGAGACAGCAAGGAAGGGGTCTGAGGCAGGTGCCATGGAGATATTTGTGACACTGAGCAGGAGTGGGTACCAGTGTTGACATGGCCAGTCTGGAGCAATCAAAATCATTCTTGGTTTGTCCTGTTTGACTTTTAGCAGAACTTTGGACAGCAGAGGCAGAGGGGGAAAGGCATAGACTGACAGGCTTTTCCAGCTGAAGGACAGAGCATCCACTTTCCAGGCTCGTTTGTGGGGAGTCCTTGTGCAAAACTTGTCAAACTGGTAGTTCTGGGGGGAGGCAAATAGATCTATGTCTGGGCTCCCCCATTCGCTTGTCAACATGTTGAAAATCCGTGGTTCCAGTTTCCACTCGTGTGGGTCCATGAAGTTTCTGCGTAGTCAGTCTGCCAGTGTATTCAATTTCCCTGGCAGGAATTGAGCTTGTAGGTGCACTTGGAAGCTCAAGGCTGTGCTCCACAATGCCATGGCTAGTCTGCAGAGGGGGTAGGAATGTGTACCCCTCTGCTTGTTTATGTACCACATAAACGTGGTGTTGTCCGTCTTTACCATTAGTTGTCCTGGAAGAATGTAGTCCTTGAAGGCTGTCAGAGCATTCTGTACAGCTAACATTTTTTTTGATTGATATGTAGGTGCATGTGATTTGGATTCCATTTGTCCTGAATGCACTTCCCTGCCAGGTGAGCCCCCCATGCATAGCCTGATGCATCTGTAGTTAGAGTTTGGGTGGCCCGGGGGTAGTGTGAATGGTAGTCCCTTGTTTTGGTGGCAGGCCTCTGCCCACCAAAGGAACTCCAGCCGTATGCAAAGTATGATAGGAATCATTGTTTCCAGGCTGTGACAATGTTGACTCCATACACTTTAGATACCACTGTAGTTTCCTCATATGTAGTCTTGCATATGGAATTAGAAGAATGCAGGAGGCCATGAACCTCAAGGCTTGCAGTATTTGTCTTGCAGATAGCAGTGTTTTCGTGGTCACTTGTTTGAAGTAAGTTACCAAATGAATTTGCTTCCCTGGCGTGAGGAAAGCCACCTGGGCAGATGTATTCAAGCTTGCTCCCAGGAATGTAATCTGTTGACAGGGTACCAGTTGTGATTTCTTTTCGTTTATGGTGTACCCCAGACAAGTTAGAACCCTTTTTACAAATGCCAGAGGATTTAAAAGTATGCCCTCGTTTTCTGCCTGAATTGGACAATCGTCCAGGTACGGATATATTTGAATATTTCTTTGCCTGCAAAATGCAATAACTGGAGCCTGGCACTTTGTGAATACCCTGGGTGCAGTAGACAAGCCAAAGGGCAGTGCAGAGAACAGATCATGCAAGTAGCCTGCTTTGAAGTGTAGGTATCTTCTGCAAGATTTCCTGATTGGGATGTGCAGGTATGCTTCTTTTAAATATAGAGTTGCCAACCAGGCGTCACTGCCTAGTATAGGAAGTAACTGGTGAAGAGTGAGCATCTTGAATTTTGGAATCTCCAGAAAGATGTTTACAGTAGACAGGTCCAGGATTGGATGCCATGATTTGTCTTTTCTGGGTACCAGAAAAAGCTTGGAATAGAAACCTTGTCCCTTTTCCTCTTCTGGTACCAGTTAAATAGCCCCAATGCTTAAGAGGGAAAGTACTTGTTTTTGAGGCTCTGCCCACTGATTTGGGGGCAGGTTTGGCCACCCGTTTGGAGTTGGCAAAGTGTGGAAATGAAATCTGTATCCCTGGGACACTGTATTTAATTTTAAAGGGAAGTCATTGAGACTGTTTACATAGGGGGGTGTCTTGCTATTTCCAGATTTGGAAGTGGAGGCCCCCCACTGCTTAGTTCTGAGAGTCCCCTAGGATTGAAAAGTACAGTTTTGTACCTACCATAAATGTAGATGTCCGATAGGTATGCATCTGCAGTCATAACATATGGGTTGTCCTGCCTCAGGGAGCCCTTCGGTCGGCCGGATTCCAAAGCCTGGGTCTGGCCTCGGCTGATGTCGCACTTTCCCCGACGTCAGAGCGTCTGGGGTATAAAAGCATCAGCCGACGCCATTTTCCTCAGTTTTTCTTGCCCCAGATGCCAGGTGCCCTCTAGGAAGGCTAAATTTGGATAAATGCAGAAAAGTTCCAAACATTTGCAGAATTATATACAAGTATAAACAAACAAATACACCATAATAGATTCCCCCAGCTAGCTAAAAGAGGGGTAGGTACCCTAGGAATACCACAGAGGGGTAGGAGGGAGGGTAATCCTGACTGCAGATGCATACCTATCGGACATCTACATTTATGGTAGGTACAAAACTGTACTATGTCCTTCAAGGATGCATCTGCAGTCATAACATATGGGTAGAATACCATAGCCAATCTGGGGGAGGAGGTACTAAGAAAAGGATGGTGTAGTTAAGATCCCCTGCAGGACTGCAGTAGCAAAACCTGCTCTGGATCTGGAGTATAAAGGTAGATTGTAATGCTTGGCAAATGTATGCACGGATCTCCAAGTAGCAGCTTCTAAAATGTCCTTGGTAGCCACCCCTCGTAGGAAGGCTGTAGTGGTGGCCGTGGCCCTTGTGGAGTGAGGCCTGATGTTTTCAGGAACTGTCTTTCCATGAAAGGATTAGCAAAATCGAATGCAATTTCCTATCCATTTTGAAATTGTCTGTTTGGAAATTGCTCTTCCTTGCACCCCAGTAGCATATGCTACAAAAAGTTGGTCAGTTTTTCTGCTAGCTTTTGTTCTGTCCAAGTAGTAGCGTAGTTGTCTGTGTATATCCAGGGTGTGCAAAAGTTTTTCCCCTCTATTCTGAGGATTAGGGAAGAACATAGGCAAGTGAATAAGCTTGGTTCAAGGATACCCTAGATACCACCTTTGGCATAAAAGTAGGATTGGTTCTTAGAGAAACTCTGTCCTGGTGGAAAATAAGAAATGGCTGCACTGCCATTAATGCTTGTAACTCAGATACTCTTCTTGCTGAAGTGATTGCCAGAAGAAATGCAGTTTTCCAAGACAGAAACTGTAGATCCGCCGATGCTGCTTGTTCAAAAGGAGGAAGTGTCAGTTTCTCCAGTACAAAGTTGAGATCCCAAGCAGGTAGAGGGGGTCTTCTTGGAGGTTTAATATTTTTGATCCCTCTCAGAAACTGTCTGAGTAGAGGGTGCGAGAAGATAGGTGGATCCACATTGTATTCTGCTGAAATTGCTGAAGCATGAATCTTAATGGAAGAATAGGACAGGCCATTGTGGAACAAATCTGCTAAGTATTCTAGGATATGTGTTATGTTTGCCACTGTGACATCTGAGCCTTTTGACGTGCTCCAAATGAGAAATCCCTTCCATTTAGCAGAGTATGTTTTCCTTGTGGAAGGCCTGCGAGCCTCCAAGATAATGTCCTTCACCCTCTGAGATAAAACAGTTGGATTGGGATTTAAGGAATTTTCCAGGCAGTTAGCTGCAATGTTTTCAAGTTGGGATGCAGGGTCTTGAAATTGTTCTGTGTCAGAAGAAGAGGCCATAGGGGGAGAGGCCATGATTTTGTCTGAGACATGCTTCTCAATAACGGATACCAGTGTTGCCTTGGCCAGTCTGGAGCTATTAGTATCACTCTTGGCTGTTCCTCCCTGATCTTCAGTAGAACCTTGTACATCAATGGGAGAGGTGGGAAGGCATATACTGTTAGGGCTTTCCAGCTGAAAGAGAGAGAGTCCACCCTCCAAGCTTGTGGGTGGTATGTCCTTGAGCAGAATGTCTTCAGTTGATGGTTGAGTGGGGAGGCGAACAGATCTATCTCCGGCATTCCCCATGTCTTTGCTATGAGCTGGAAGATGTCTGGGTGCAGCATCCATTCGTGTGCATCCATGGTTGTTCTGCTTAAGCTGTCCGCCAGTGTATTTTCTTTCCCTGGCACGAATTGGGACTGTAGTTGGATATTGAGATTCAGGCATAGTTCCCACAGATTCATAGCCATCCGGCATAGAGGGTAAGAGTGTGTGCCTCCCTGCTTGTTTATGTAACACATGACCGTGGTGTTGTCTGTCCTTATTAACAGGTGGCCTTGTTGGAGGAAGGGTTTGAAGGCCTCGATTGCATGCCTCACTGCCAGCATTTCCTTTTGGTTTATGTGCATGCTTAGCTGTCCTTGAAGCCATAGGCCTTGGATACATTTGCCCTCCATGTGTGCTCCCCATCCTCGGTCTGAGGTGTCCGTGGTGATGGTCTGCCTTGTTTTTGGTTTGTTGAAAGGCAACCCTCTGTTGGACTGGCAGGCCTGAGCCCACCACAGGAATTCCTTTTGAAGGCATGGAATGATTGGTATCATGGTTTCTAAACTGCGACTGTGTTGAGACCATACACTCCTTAGGTACCATTGTAATTTCCTCATATGCAGCCTGGCATGCGGTATCAGAATTATGCAGGATGCCATGTAACCCAGGGCCTGCAGGATTTTCCTTGCAGTAAGCTGAGTTTGTCTTGTCAGAATCATGAAATAATCTGGAAGTTGTTTTTGTTTTTCTTCTGTGAGAAAGGCCATTTGCATGGTTGTGTCCAGATCTGCACCCAAGAAGGTTATCCTTTGGGATGGTATTAGCCTTGACTTTTGGATGTTGACTGTGTACCCCAAGGTCTGTAGCAGGTGTATGGCATAGGCCAAGTCCTTTATCAAATTTTCCTTGTTGTCCGCTTGTATTAGGCAGTTGTCCAGGTATGGGTAAATTTGAATTCCCTGTAGTCTGCAATGTGCAATTACTGATGCCAGGCATTTCGTGAATACTCTGGGCGCAGTAGATAAGCCAAAGGGCAATGCTGAGAATTGATAATGCTCTGATCCTGCAAGAAATCTGAGGTGTCTTCTGCAACTTGGTCGAATAGGGACGTGCAGGTATGCCTCTGAGATCTAGAGTCACCAGCCAAGACTCCTTGCCCAACATGGGAAGAAGTTGCTGTAGGGTCAGCATCTTGAATTTTGGCACAATGAGATAAGTGTTCAGTGCGGACAGGTCGAGAATAGGTCTCCATTGATTTTCTTTTCTTGGTACAAGGAATAATCTGGAGTAAAATCCTTGGCCTTGTTCTGAACATGGCACCTTTTCTATAGCTTTCATCTGAAGTAAATTGTTGATCTGTCTTAAAGCCTCTGCCCTTTGATTTGGTGGAAGGTTTGGCATTCCGCTTCTTTTTGGCAAAGTGTGGAAGCGGAACCTGTATCCTTTGTCTATTATTTGCAATGTCCATGTATCCTTCTGTAATGTAATGCCAGTTTTTTTGAGAATAAAGCCAGCTTTCCACCCAAGGGTGCTTCCAGTTGATCCCTGGTAGGCGGAATCAGAGTTAAGTCATTGAGCCTGTCCTGGTGCAGTGGTTGTTGTTGCTGTTGCACTACTCCTCTGGTTGGCAGGCTGCCACTGATGGCCTCTGTAGGAGCTCTTTGATTGACCTCTGCCTCTAGGGCGCCTGTTCCTGCCTCTCTGGGCTCTGTCCGAGTCTGGAAAGGACCAATTCTTAGTAGGCCAGTTTCTGCTGAATCTCGGTGGTTGTACTTGCAGGAAATCTTTAACTGTTTGCACAGATTTTGCCTTTTCTTCAACCTTTTTTAAGATCTCCTGAGCAGAGGAGCCAAATAAATTTTGTTTCTCCATTGGAGCATCCAGGAGTTTAGCTTTAACATGGTCTGGCAAAGATTGTTCCTTCAGCCAGGCATGCCTATGAATAACTGCCCCAGTCATAGCTGATCTAAATGAAGCCTCCAGTGCATCATAGCCACATTTTAAGAAATGATTACTAACCTGCTGTGAATTGTGTACCAAATCCTGAAGGGATTTACGGTCAAGGGGTTCTGGAGAAGAAAGTTTCTTATTCAATTCATCTAACAAATACTCTTGGTACTGTATAATATGACGTTGACAATTTAATGCCCCGACAGAAAGAGTTGCAGAAGTATACACCTTCTTTCCCCATCTCTCTAAAGCTCTAGACTCTCTTTCAGAGGGTGGAGGATTTTTGGCAGTAGCGGCCGCAACCCCTTTAGGGCCCTGAGAAATAGTTTCTGGGTCTGCAGAATGGGCTTTATACAGATGGAAATGAGAATCCGGGACCCTATAGTATCTGTCAGGCTTGGCAGGGGCCGGAGGAAGAGTATCAGGGGCTGTACTGACATCATTGTACACATCATCAATTACATTCAGAACAGGAGGTATAGCTAAGGGCCTATGTTGAGGCAAATGCAAAAAGGTTCTTAATCTTTTTCTAGAATCACAGAAATCCTGACCTTGCCATTGAAAATTCTCTCTCATGGAGTGCAGAGTCTCACCAAAGGAAAACTCTTCAGGAGGGGAGGCCGAAGGGATAGATTCCTCAGCATCTGAATCCTCATAAGGCGAGTAAGCCCCTTCCTGGTGGTCTGACAACTCAGACCCATCCGTTGAATCATCTGAAGAGTGTGGGTCAGAGGGGTCAGTCCTGGGCCTTTTGTCCGGAGGAGGGTGAGAGGCCCTGTCTGGGTGAGGTTGTGAACCCCTAATTAAGGAAATAAGGTCCTCAGCAAGGCTGAGGATCTGTGAACTAGAGGAAGGCCTCTGGGAAGTAGTTTTGGTAGGCAAAGCTTTAGATAGTTTGGCAGCTTTAGCCCTAGAAAAGGCCTTAATGGACATGGAAGCAGGGGGCCTAGCTGCCCCACGTGCAGGAGTAGAAATGTCCAAAGGTATGGTGTCGGACATTTCCTGAACACTAGTTTCGGTAGGAAGTTCTGTAGCCGACTCAGCCGGGGCCTCCCGGGCCCCGGTGGTCGGATGTATGGTTTCGGAAGAACGAATCTCCGAGGACTCTGTTTCAGCCCAAACCGAGACACTCGCGGTAGTCCTAGCCGTGGTTTCAGCCGAAATCGCGGGCCGCGAGTGTCGGTCCTTTTCCTTGCGTTTTTTCACCATATGCATAGTCGGAGTCTCCGACGGCATTTTATAAGCAAAAGCGGCTCCAAAAAATTCCTCTGCAAACTCCGACCGACGTCTAAGAGTTCGTCGGTTGAAGGAAGCACAGGCTAAACAGGCCGATACGTTGTGGTCTGGGCCTAAGCAAGGAAGGCAGTAGGAGTGGAAATCCTTATGAGGTATTTGTTTCCCACAAGTTAAACAATTATTTACTTTGTCTGACATCGGCTGAGGCAAGAAAGAGTCCCCAACAGGGTACTTAGCTTTTTTCGAAGTCTTCGGTAGCTGAATTCAATGGATCTGACCGACCGGCACTTGCGAACAGCTTCTGCTTCGGGCACCGCGCGGCAAGAAAGACTGAGGAAAATGGCGTCGGCTGATGCTTTTATACCCCAGACACTCTGACGTCGGGGAAAGTGCGACATCAGCCGAGGCCAGACCCAGACTTTGGAATCCGGCCGACCGAAGGGCTGCCTGAGGCAGGACAACCCATATGTTATGACTGCAGATGCATCCTTGAAGGACATCCTGGTGTTTTGGCTGTGTCTGAGTTTGGCTTGAGAGGATCTGGAAGGGGCTGGAAAGGACAAATTCTTAGTAGGCCAGTGCCTACTAAATCTTGGAGGTTGCACTTGTAAGAAATCTTTAACAGTTTGCTTAGATTTAGCTTCATCTTCCATCTTTTTTAGAACTTCTTCAGCCTTATTGTCAAACAGGCGGTCCTGATTTAAAGGAGCATCCAACAATTTAGCTTTAACATGATCAGGCAAAGATTGCTCCTTAAGCCAAGCATGCCTTCTAAGCACAGACCCAGTAACAGCAGCCCTGCAGAAGGCCTCTAAATAATCAAAACCACATTGCAAAGTATGTTTTCCAACTTGTTCAGCAGAATGCATTAAATCCTGTAAATCTTTATTTTCCACACAGTCAGGAATCAACATCATTTTCTGTTTAAGCAGTCCAATAATATGCTGTTAATATTTTAACATATGA
The DNA here is from genome assembly GCF_019279795.1 of Protopterus annectens. NCBI lineage: Eukaryota > Metazoa > Chordata > Ceratodontiformes > Protopteridae > Protopterus > Protopterus annectens. Next base: position 404,639,052 of record NC_056741.1, read on the forward strand.
AATTGGCAGTTTAAAGCTCTGACTGCCAAGGTTGCAGAAGTATAAACCTTTTTACCCCATCTATCCAGCGCCCTGGAGTCTCTATCAGAAGGGGTAGGATTTTTAGCAGTAGAAGCCTTAATGCCCTTGGGCCCCTGAGAAATGGTTTCTGGATATGCAACAGGATTTTTGAAAAGGAACTTGTGGGACTCAGGAACCCTGTAGTATCTGTCAGGTTTACTAGGAGCTGGAGGCAGGGAATCAGGGGCCAAACTGGATTCTGAGAAAGTACAGTTGTGTACACTCACCATAAATGTAGATGTTCGAGTGTATTCACTGTTGCAGTCATTACATTTGGGTAATCTACTGGCAGGTTGCCCTCAGTCAGCCTGAATAACGAAGTCTTGGGTCCTGCATCGGCTGCTGTCTCCTCTTCCATGACGTAAGGTCATCAGGGGTATAAAACATGCAGCCGATGCCATTTTATTCAGTTTTTCTTGCCCCAGATGTCAGGTGCCCCCCAAATGGGGAGTAAAAATTTATATATATATATATATATATATATATATATATATATATATATATATATATATATAAACAGAAATATATAGAAATTCACTTTTAGCAACATAAACTTTATCTTCATCTAAAAGCAAAGGCTTTAGTATAAAGTGAAGGAAAGAAAAGATATCAAAAAAGGGAGATGGCGGGTGGGTAACCCGGACTGCAACAGTGAATACACTGAACATCTAAATTTATGGTAAGTGTACACAACTGTACCATGTTCTTCATGTTTCACTGTTGCAGTCATTACATTTGGGTAGAATCCCAAAGCTATGGATGGGAGGATAGAATTAAATAGCATTAGGAGTGGCTATAAGGCCCTGCAGAACTGCAGTGGCAAAGCCTGCCCTGAATTTGGAGAAGAGAGGAAAATGATAACACTTTGTGAAGGTATGAACAGAGCTCCAAGTAGCAGCCTCTAGAATGTCTTTGGTTGGAACCCCTCTCAGAAAAGCTGCTGAGGTAGAGGCAGCCCTGGTGGAATGTGCCTTGATCCCCTTGGGCACAGGTTTATCATGGTGCAAGTAGGAGAAACGAATGCAGTGGCTTATCCACTTATAAATAGTCTGCTTTGATATAGCCTTCCCCTCTGATCCTGCAGCAAATGCCACCAGTAGTTGCTCAGACTTTCTTAGAGATTTGGTCCTGTTTAAGTAGAATCTTAGCTGTCTGTGTACATCCAATGAATGCAGAATCTGCTCCCCTTTGTTCTGCGGATTTGGGTAAAATGTTGGCAGGTGAATTGTCTGGTTAAGAGCCACAATGGATACCACCTTAGGCATAAAAGAAGGATTGGTCCTGAGGGGCACCCTGTCCAGGTAAAATGTAATAAAAGGCTCCACAGCCATGAGAGCCTGTAGTTTAGAAACTCTTCTTGCTGAAGTGACTGCCAAGAGGAAAGCTGTTTTCCAAGATAGAAATTTTATATCTGCAGTAGCTGCTGGTTCAAACAGAGGCAGGATGAGTTTTTCCAGCACAAAGTTGAGGTCCCATGTAGGAGTTGGCAATCTTCTGGAAGGTCTTAAATTTTTGGCCCCTCTAAGGATACTGTTTAAGCAGAGGATGAGAAAAGAGGGGAGGCTCATTGTTGTAATAAGCCGAGATGGCAGAGGCATGGGTTTTTATTGAAGAAAAAGATATGCCCTTGTCAAGCATCTCAGTCAAATATTGTAAAATCTGAGGGATATTGGGCTTTGCTGTGTCCGTTCCTTGTGCTTGGTTCCAAGCACACAACCAGAATAAGATTTTCTAGTACTAGGCCTTGTCTTCCAAAATTACATCCATCACAGATTTACTGAGAGGTGATGTTTGAATAATTAAATGATCAGCCATGCTGCAAGGTTTAGAGTTTGGAGCTGGGTGTGCAGAATTTGATTGTTCTGCTGAAACAGTAGATGAGGTATTTGAGGCAAGTACCAAGGAGGAAGTTGACGCATATTCCTTAGAATTGGGTACCAGTGCTGGCGAGGTTGGTCTGGAGCAGCTAGGATCATTTTTGTTTTTTTCCTGTCTGACTTTTAGTAAGACCTTGGAGAGAAGAGGCAGAGGGGGAAAGGCATAGACTGATGGGTTTTTCAACTGAAGGATAGGATATCCACTTTCCATGCTTTTCTGTGATAAGTTCTTGTGCAGAAATTGTCCAGTTGATAATTTTGGGGGGAGGCAAACAGATCTATGTCTGGGCTCCCCCATTTCTGTGTTAACATGCTGAAGATTTGTGGATCCAATTTCCACTCGTGCAGGTCCATAAGATTTCTGCTTAGGTCATCTGCCAGAGTATTTTGTTTTCCTGGCAGGAATTGAGCTTGAAGATGTATTTGGTAAGTCAAAGCTGTGTTCCACAAGGCCATGGCTAGTCTGCAAAGGGGGTAGGAATGTGTACCCCCCTGCTTGTTTATGTACCACATAACTGTGGTGGTGTCCATCTTTATCAGTAGTTGTCCTGGATGAAGTCCTTGAAGGCTGTCAGAGCATTCTGAACAGCTAGCATCTCTTTCTGGTTGATATGCAGATGCATTTGTTTTGGGCTCTATTTGACCTAAATGCATCTCCCCGCCAGGTGCCCACCAAGCATAGTCTGATGAGTCTGTAGTTAGGGTTTGGGTGGCAGGGAGTAGAGTGAATGACAGTCCCTTGTTTTGGTGACATGTCTCTACTCACCAAAGAAACTCCTGTTGTAGGCAGGGAATGAGAGGAATCATTGCTTCCAGACTGTGACAATGTTGACTCCATAAACGTTTTAGGTACCAGTCTCGCATATGGAATTAGCAGAATGCAGGATACCATGAACCCAAAGCTTGCAGAATTTGTCTTGCAGATAACTGGGTTTTTGTTGCCATTTGTTTGAAGTATGTTGTCAGTTGCCTTTGTTTGTCTGGCGTGAGGTAAGCCATCTGGGCAGTTGTATTCAAGCTTGCACCCAGGAATGTAATTATTTGAGAGGGTACCAGTTGTGATTTTTAATTTATGGTGTACCCTAGGCATGCTAGAAGCCTTTTTACAAATGCCAGATGTTGAAGAGTGTCCTTGTCCTCTGCTTGAATGAGACAGTCGTCCAGATAAGGATAAATTTGAATGCTTCTTTGTCTGCAGAATGCAATTACTGGTGCCAAGAACTTTGTAAAAACCCTGGGTGCAGTAGACAAGCCAAAGGGCAGTGCAGAGAATTGGTAATGCAAAAAACCTGCTTTGAAGCGGAGGTATCTTCTGCTTGATTCCCTTATTGGGATATGCAAGTATACCTCTTTTAAGTCTACAGTTACTAACCAAGCATTCCTGCCTAGCATAGGCAGTAGCTGTTGTAAAGTCAGCATTTTGAATTTTGGAATGTCCAGGAACGTGTTCAGAATCGATAAGTCCAGTATTGGATGCCATGAATTGTCTTTTCTGGGTACCAGGAAAAGTCTTGAATAAAAACCTTGTCCTTTTTCCTTTTCTGGTACCGGTTGAATAGCCCCCATATCCACGAGGGACATCACTTGTTTCTGGGCCTCTGCCCACTGGTTTTGTGGCAGATCCGGCCATCCGTTTGGAATTGGCAAAGTATGGAAATTAAATCTGTACCCCTGGGATACTATGTTTAATACCCACTTGTCCTGGGTAATTAACTGCCAATTTTGAGCATGAAATGCTAGTTTTCCCCCCAAGGGGGCTGTCAAAAGGTAAGTGCTTGGCGATGGTAGAGGAAAGTCATTGAGACTGCTTACTGTAGGGTTGTGCTTTGTTTCCTCCAGTTTTGGAGGTGGAGGCACCCCCATTGCTTTGACCCGTAAGAACCCTGTGATTGACATCTGGAGCCTTTTGAGTGCCTGGGTTTGCCTTCAGTGGCTCTGTTGGACACAGGAAAGGACCAATTTTTAGTAGACCAGTGTCTACTGAACCTGGGTGGCTGCACTTGCAGGAAATCTTTTACAGTTTGCATAGGTTTAGCTTTGTCTTCAATTTTTTTTAAAACCTCTTCTGCCTTATTACCAGACAGAGTATCATGCTGCAAAACGGCATCCAACAATTTAGCTTTAACTTGATCAGGCAGATTTTGATCCTTGAGCCAGGCATGCCTTCTAATCACAGATCCAGTAACTGTGGCCCTACAAGAGGCCTCCAAGGAATCAAAGCCACATTGCAAAGTATACTTTCCAACCTGTTCTGCTGAATGCAATAATTCCTCTAATTCTTTATTTTCCACACAATCAGAAATCAACATAATTTTCTGTTTCAGTAAGCCCATAACATGCTGTTGATATTTAAGCATATGAAACTGGCAGTTTAAGGCCCTGATTGCCAAGGTTGCAGACGTATAAACCTTCTTTCCCCATCTATCCAGCGCCCTGGAATCTGTCAGAGGGGGTAGGATTTTTGGCTTTAGAGACCTTTACACCCCCGGGACCCTGAGAAATAGTCTCAGGATCAGCAGCAGGATTTTTGAATAGAAATTTGTGGGAGTCAGGAACCCTGTAATATCTGTCTGAGTTACTAGGAGCCGGAGGCAGGGAATTGGGAGCCATGCTTGATTCCGAAAACACATCAACAATGTCTAATACAGGAGGTACTGCCAAAGGCCTATGCTGAGGAAGAAGGAAATCCCTAAGCCTCTTTTTTGATTCAGAGAAGTCCTGACTCTCCCAGTGAAAATGTTCCCTTAAAGTATGCAAAGTCTCTCCAAAAGAGTAATCCTCAGGAGGAGATGCAGATGGGATGGATTCCTCTGCATCAGAATCCTCATAGGGTGGAACAGAAAATTCCTGATCAGAAGAGGAATCAGAAGAAATGGAAACCTGATCTGAAGATTCATAATTAGTGCCTTGCCAAGGCCTCTTAGCGGGGGGGGGGGGGGGGGGGTTGGGAACCCCTGATCTAGGTAATTAAATCCTCAGCCATTTTGATCATCTGTTTTTTAGGCATAGGGGCCTGAGCACGAGGCTCATGCATGTTTTTTTTAGACATAGAAGATGTTTTTGACCTTGTTTTTGAGGCTGGCGTTGGTTTAATATAAAAATGTTGAGGCCTGAAAATACCCGCAGAAGCCGGTGCCTGCTCAGCGGCTCTGGACGCATCCAAGAGAGAGACATCTGTGGGTTCAACACTCTGAGAATCTCGCGGCATACCAGACACCAAATGGGTCTCGGTAGAAGCCTGCGACTCAAAAGTAGTGGGTATCAGGGGCTGCAAAAGCACCTCACTGATTACCGGTGAACCAGCGACTGGCCTAGGAGAAGCTTAGTCGTCGGTGTTGGACCTCGACAGTCTGTCTTTTTTTTGCGTTTTTTGTGAACTCCGGTAGTCGGATTGCTAACCAACGACATTTCAGGATAATTAAATCTTGAACCAAAATATTTAGAAGCAAAAATATACAGACGCTTAATAGTGCGTTGGTTAAATCTAGCACAAAACCGACAGCAAGGCACGTGATCTAGGCCTAGGCAAGGAATACAGTACAAATGAAAATCCTTATGAGGTATTTGCTTCCCACAAGTAATGCAATTATTAAGTTTTACTGACATCGGTAAGGAGCAAGAAAAAGTTTCCCCAATGGGGGTACTTAGCTTTAGTTTGAAGACTTTGGTTCTGAAATTCAAATGCGAAAATTACAGGAGTCGGCCAACCGGCACTTGCGAACTGCTTCTGCTTCGGGCACCACTCGGCAAGAAAGACTGAATAAAATGGCATCGGTTACATGTTTTATACCCCTGACGACCTGACGTCATGGAAGAGGAGACAGCAACTGATGCAGGACCCAATACTTTGTTATTCAGGCCGACTGAGGGCAACCTGCCAGCAGATTACCCAAATGTAATGACTGCAGCAGTGAAACACGAAGAACATCTGCTCTGAGTTACAGCACAATGGCACTAAATATACAGAACCAACTGATATTGCCAACATCCTGACAGACAAGTTCAGTGCTAACTTTATCCCTCTCTCACCCCCTAAATGGCCCATCTCTATACTGGAAGAATGTAAAGTTCCTGTAATCATGGCTGCACAGGTAAAGAAACACACTCTCCAAAGCCAAGAACACAGCATCCATGGGACCTGACAACATCCCAGGCTGCATTCTACATGAACTACAGAACTAACTGGCACCCCACCTAAACACCATGTTCAATCATAGCTTCACCTCAGGCTTTGTGCCCACTGAATGGTGCACAGCAGCAGTTATCCCACTCCACAAAGGGGGAGCCACCACAGACCCCGGGAACTACTGCCCCATTAGCCTGAAGAGCACTGGTCTGCATGGCTAACTTATAAACAATGACATTGGTAATCTCCAAACTCTGGACCCTACCCAGTTTGGGTTTGTAAAAGGCAGATCATGTCTCCTAAACCCGATAGACTTCTTTGAAGCACTTAAAATCCGGGAAAAGCAAAACGAGTAGCACACCAGTAAATTAAATAATTAAAATAATTTAATCATGTAAAGCGCTTTTCATTTGCGCTATCGGCAAACTTCTTCAGACAACCATTTACTCCTCAATAGTAGTATATATACTTTGAGTTCACTAAACAATTAATCAATTAACAAACACAATGGCTTAACAACAATCTAATACCATCCCCTTAAAGGTAGAAAGATATTTACAAATAATGTATGCATGAAAAATGTATAAATATACAAAAAGTAGCACAGCACTAATGCTAAGCTTGAAAGCTTAATCTTAAAGGCATACAACTAAATAATGTCATTAAATAAAGTATGTAATACATACTAACTATATTAAAATACTCGTATCAAACAATAACACCTAAGAAATGTAAATACTTCAGAACATCACAAAAATGTCTCATCATTTACTATGCATTATATTTGTTAACAAACTTTAATAACGTGTATACATAATCCATGTATGTATACAAGTAAATATTTACTTCATTAAAAACAACCTATGGCTAAAATCACCTTTTAAGGCTCTTCAGTTTTAAAACACTACTCAAGCTACAATTCGCATTTAACCCTGGTAAATTATAAGCATCAAGTCTGATCTGCCAAGATAGTTCTAATTCTTCCAAAAGTAATGGTGTAGGGTCACCTCTTTTGTCTTGTATAATTTGGTCAATAACTAAGACTCTAAAACTGTGTTCAGGGAATTCAAAAATATGTTTGGCTAGAGCATTATCCGTTTTTTTCTTATTGATGGCATAAAGATGTTCATACATACGGTCACGGAGCCTCCTCTCCGTCTTGCCTATGTAAAATGCCAAACATCCCTGACACTGAGCCAAGTAAACGACCATCCAAGAGTTACAATTAACCCATCTTAACTTGTGTATTGGAAGCCATGTACTTGGAACCTGCTGGATTCAGTTACAAATTTGCAATAATTGCAGTTCTGACATTTGTACATACCAGCAGTCCTAACTTGTTTACATTTTTGCTGTTCAAATAATGATTTAAGATTTCTACCTTTCCTAAATGTAGTGCCTGGATATTCTCCTAACTTGTTTAAGACTCCTGAGTTACTAGCAAAAATACCCCAATTTTTTCGCAAAATTCTTATACAATAATAACTTAAAACATTGTAAGTAGTAACAAACCTTGTTCCTGTAGAATTAACAGGTAGAACAGAAGCAATGCATCCATTTTTACCTAATTCAGGCACGGGTGTAATATGATAACTTTTGTTACCTAAAATAGGTTTATACATTCCTTTAGCTCGTTTATGATGAACTTCAGTAGTTAATTCATCAATTAAACCTGAAGGATAACCTCAATGTACAAACATTGCTTTCAACAGTTGACATTCCTCTTTAAAGTCATTCTCTGTGGTTACAACGCGGGCTGCCCTCACTAATTGGCCCTTGATGACTGAGCATTTCTGGTGAAAGGGGTGACAACTAGAGAAGTGGAGGAAAGTGTTAGAGTATGTTTCTTTCCTATGTATTTACTTCTTTGAATCTGTCAACAAAGCTGTAGATGAGGGTAAGGTGGTTCACACAGCTTATCTAGATCTCGCCAAGGCTTTCGACACCATCCCCCACTCTGGAATTATAGATAAACTCACTAAACTAGGTATAAATCCTTATGTCACAAGATGGGTTGCCAACTGGCTCATTGACAGAACCCACTCTGTGAAAGTAGCAGACTCTAAATCCAACTTCAGACCAGTGACAAGTGGAGTACCACAGGGTTCAGTCCTGGATCCTCCCCTGTTTGGCATCTACTTCTCTGAAGTACAGGCTAACACAGAAGGTCTTTGGCTAACAAAGTTCACAGATGACTGCAAACTAGGAGCCATAATCAAAACTCCTAACGATGTGGACATCCTACAAAAGGGCCTCACTGAGACAGATGCCTGGTGTCAAAGCCATGGCCTCAAGCTCAATGCCAAAACGTGCATTGTCATCCCTTTCGGTAAAAACTCTGTACCCATGCACTACCACATAGGCGGTAGTCTACTTAACACCGAATGTGTGATGAGACCTTGGGACACAGGTGGACAGTAGACTCTCCTTTGATAATCACATTGCCACAGTAGTCAGGAAATCCTTCTATGTGGCACACCATCACAAAAGGTTTCTCATCCAGGAAAAAAGAGGTCATTTTTCCCCTCTACTCATCACTCATTACACCCATTATTGAGTACAATGCCCCTTTTGGTATGTACCTCACAAGACATCTACAACAACTGGAAAGGCCACAGAAATATCTCACAAAGAGGATTACCGGCCTTAAACAGATGCTCTACGCAGACCATCTCAAACTCCAGCTTTACTCTGTCACTTATCGCCTACTTAGAGGCGATCTCTGCCTAACATACAAAGCTATGTCAAACCCGGAGCTGTTGGACATGCTCCACTTAAAGAAATCCCAATCCATCCAAGCTACATGCTCTAGGGACCTAAACCTTGTCACCACAATAAACAGAACATGCTGGAGGGATAGATTCCTGTCCCAGAGACTTCCCATACTCTGGAACAAACTACCTAGCTATATCAAACAAAGCCCCTCATTAGCACTCTTCAAGATAAATCTTGATGATTGGATGGGGGATAGGAAATTCACCCCGGGGATCACTTCTGCTGGCTGTGCTTGATAGGGGCACAGGAAAATAATTTTCTTGGGTGGCAAAAGCCGGGGTACCATTTGGCTAGGCTTATATAGGCCCTAGGGCCAATAGCCTAGTACCTACCTATGACCCTATGAACCTAGACTCCTTTTCCAGTCATTTCAAATTTTCCTCGGATGATAAAGCTTTGAGAAGCTTCATCTTTTTGCCCTATTCAAGTCAGCAAAAAGTTCACAATTAATTGTACTTATGTGCTGTCCCCTACAAAAACAGATGTGTAAATCTCTTGCCTATCACACTCATATCTACCAAGTTTGCAGGTACGACAAACATTCAACTTAAAATGCCACAAAGTCCACGATGGAGCTGTACAGCTTAGAAAATTTCTTACATTCTTGTACTTACTGAAATCTGCCAATGAATCATATGTGAAAGTCAATACAATCTTAGTGGCTGATTATGTCAAAGCTGCAAGGAAATCTAAAGATGAAACAATGTAGTGCCAGTTTTATTTAAGGATATAAAGCTATCAAATATAAAGAATATAGAGGAGCGAAGTGCATGTTACCTGGAACTAGGTAGGATATACATACTGTAGAAAAATGCGAACAGCTAACTACTGATGAAGGTGTGTGTGACATCCTACTGCTGCACCACTGTAAGAACCATCCTTTAAAAAAGTCCTTATTAACAACATACCCTGATTCAAAGTACTTAGCACAAACACTGTAAAATCTCTACTCAAGTATAAACATATATATATATATATATATATATATATATATATATATATATATATATAAAAATGAAAAATAGAAAAACGCAGCTCCTTACAGTGAAATGCCATTGGGGATGACGTACGAATCCCACCATTCAATTTCTGGGACTTCCCCTTCTTTAAGTTCTTTTTTTGGGGCAATAAGTGCAAGCTTTGTGGATGCCTGAATGCCCGTCTTTTTTGCTGCTTGAGCAATTTCAGCCTGAAGTTTTTCCAGCTGAGCCTACAAAAGGAAAACATGAGTTGATTATTAAGTCTCCAGTTCCACTTGTTCCCTTTCTCACAAACAAGTCAAAGTACTGAGAGTCAGAAATGCAAAAGATTAGGTGACTAAATGGTAACAAATTTGTACTTCAGTCAAACTCCATATGGAATCTACCATACCATATAATACTGAAATCTCGTACACTAGAAACCAGGGTACAGTAATATCGCATTATAAACCATAAAAAAAAAAAGTGAACCTCTATGAATAGGCTATTTACCTTTGTTCGTAACCTTTGAGCTACCTTCTCAAACTTGCCCCGCTCATGAAATTTAAAGGTCCGTTTTATACGGGTGGCAGAGTTAATTGAAAGCCTGTGGTCAAAGTAGGCACTTGACTCTATGTCATCAGATGGTTTTTCCTTCAGCTGCTGTTTAAACTGTTCACGCTTCACAGCTCTAATGTTGGCCTTCAGAGTTGGCATGCGATGGGTCAATTCAATTTCTTTTCCAGTGGCATCCACAGTGCGACCCTGATCATCTAAGATTAGTGGGGAAGGCTTTGTCTGGTCTTTCAGATCCAGTCTACTAAAAAATGAAAAAAAAATGTCACTCTCCTTATTCAAGAAATTTTCAGACGCATTTCCAATTAACCAAATTATGTGAAATACACAGCACATCTGTGAATTTTTTTAAGATTATGCAGATTTACATAATTTAAGCAATTGACATTCACCATCCCTACATGCATGGCTTCTCAGAAACGAAAAAGTCAGACTAAAATAAAAAAAATGATTAGATGAATCCTTACTTTATCCTTCTGAACAAACATATGTGGATTAACCTGCTAAGGTTTACTTTATAAGGCATCACTTGAGAAGAACCTTCATGGCTGCTAAAGACGTGGCTGAATCAAAACTGAAGAATAACTTGGGACTTCTGGACAAATCAGGACTAGATAAGGAGATTCAAGTCTGCGGCTCCCTACTCCAAGGAATTCTGAAGGGTTGGCATAATGAGTTAAGAAGTTTACCTGAGACACAAGATACATGGTTTGATTCTCATCTTTGAAGGGACATTGGCTATGCTTAAAATGACCTGTAAGGGCAGCTTATCCAGTACTTATCTATGAACCTATGAAACTACACCTTTTCACACAGCATTTAAGTCAGTGGACCACAATCTCTCAGCAACTACTCTGACTTCTGGATACCCTTGGTTACTGCTACGTGCCTGGAGAGCAGTATAAAATCAAGATAAAAATGTTCAGTGGGACAACTATGAGGTTACAACCTGAAAAGCTATGAACTGAAGGCCATCTAACTTACCTCTCTACTGTTTCTCCTGTAAGAAAAACAGCCTAGCCTCAGCCTCACCCTAATAATTCTAGCATCAATCAAATAATGCATGAATGCCAAAAGATTAACAACACTCGCCTAGTATAAGAAGAAATCTGAGGAAAAAAATTATGGAAACATAGGGAATACTGGGAACTTTATCCCTACGACTTAGATCATCTGATTGAGGCGGACTCCTCACTAATGTCAGTGTATCACCAAATGACAATTGTACTAAGCAAGTCTGGAGATCCTAGAAATGCATCTAACCAGTATGTCAAACAGACGAAAAAATACAAAATTCTTGGATGCATCAGAGATGGAAGAAAATGGTTACTGTGTATATTACTTAAAAGCTAAGCTAGCTCAGAGGACCAGTATTCTCCTTGCTAATACAAGACTGATACAGCGCTGCCACATTCAAAGTTTTCCTCCCTGAAGTCCTTATAGCTTGAATGCCATGTCCATTACTAACAAGATTAAAAATTTACAGTCAGAAAGAAAATACTTTCCTTTTGCTGGACCTTGCACAAATCTGTTAAACAGAGTAAAGAAAAAAAAAGAAAGAAAAGCTGGCTATACAGTGGTCAAGTCGTCTCTGCCAACACAAAGAGAAAATGTGCCGCCATCTCTCTGCTTTTAAGACTTTGCAGATAGACCAAATGACTGATATCAAAGCCAATGACTTCAACTAAACATAAAAAATTGCATTTTCATTCCCTTCGGCAAAGGAGAAATCCCTTCTAATTACAAAATGAATAATATCCCCCTAAGTTCAAACCCAGTGGTGAAAGATTTAGAAATGCAAGTTGGCAGCAGTCTTTAATAAGGAAAGTCATCTAACTGCACACCTCATAAGCAATGGTATAGCATTCAAATTTAAGGAGGCTTATTATAACTCTCCTGTACTCAGCTCTCATCAGACCAATAACAGAGTACAATGCTCTCTTTCTGTATGTACCTCACCAGACATCTGCAGCAACTGGAGAGACCTCAGAGGTTTCTCACCAAGAAAATTCAGGGCCTACAACACATGACCTACACAAAGACAGACTGAAGGCCCTGTCACGATGCTCGGTATTGTATAGACTGCTTAGAGACTACTTGTGCCTGGCCTACAGAGCAGTCTCAGACCCTGCCTTGATAAAACTGCTGCACATCCACAAATCCAATGGAATAAGATTCACTCACTCTAGGGATCTTAACCTAGCCTGTGATATTAACAGGACATGATGGAGAGACAGATACATCTCCCAGAAGTTGCCACTCCTCTGGAACAAACTTTCAATTCATGTAAACAGAGCTCCTCAATAACCCTACTTAAGGGTAACCTGAAGAACTGGACGAAAAAATGTAAATTTACACTGGGGGTTTCACCTATGTCCCTCTTAGACAGGGGCAACCAGCACTGATCTTAGATTTGCACGCAAACATACACTATATATCTTGGTCTGTTAGAGAACATGGGTAGAAAGTACAGTTTTGTACCTACCATAAATGTAGATGTCCGATAGATATGCAACTGCAGTCATAACATATGGGTTGTCCTGCCTCAGGCAGCCCTCGGTCGGCCGGATTCCAAAGTCTGTGTCCGGCGTCGGCTGGTGTCGCCTCCTCTCCGTCAGAACGGCTGGAGTATAAAGGCATCGGCCGACGCCATCTTCCTCAGTGTTTCTTGCCCCAGATGCCAGGTGCCCTCCTAGGAAGGCTAAATTTGGTGAATGGATAAAGAATTCCAGACATGCACAACAGTAATAAACAGATACACCATAGAGATACCCCCAGCTAATAGGAATAGGGGTAGTGGACCCATAAAGAAGGTTGCAGAGGGGTAGGAGGGTGGGAGAATCCGACTGCAGTTGCATATCTATCGGACATCTACATTTATGGTAGGTACAAAACTGTACTATGTCCTTCAAGAATGCAACTGCAGTCATAACATATGGGTTGAATACCATAGCCAAGCTGGGGTGGTTGGAACTAAGAAAGTGATGGTGTAGCTAAAATGCCCTGCAGGACTGCCGAAGCAAAGCCTGCTCGGGATCTGGAGTATAAAGGTAGGTTGTAGTGCTTGGTAAATGTATGCACGGAGCTCCATGTAGCAGCCTCTAGAATGTCCTTTGTAGCCACTCCTCTTAGGAAAGCTGTGGATGTGGCTATAGATCTGGTGGAGTGTGGCCTAATATTGGCTGGCACACCTTTTCCATGAAAGGAATAGCAGAATCTGATGCAGTGTCCAATCCATTTGGAAATTGTTTGTTTGGAGATTGCTTTTCCTTGTACTCCAGCAGCATAGGCTACAAGCATCTGGTCAGACTTTCTGGTGGCCTTAGTTCTGTCCAAGTAGTAGCGTAGTTGCCTGTGTATGTCCAAAGTATGCAGCAGTGCTTCCCCCCTGTTTTGAGGATTGGGGAAGAAAGTAGGCAGGTGAATGGCTTGATTTAGACACACCCTGGAAATTACTTTTGGCATGAATGAAGGATTGGTTCTTAGAGAGACTCTATCCTGATGAAAAATAAAAAAAGGAGGTACTGCCATGAGTGCCTGTATTTCCGAGACTCTTCTTGCTGATGTGATTGCCAATAGGAAAACAGTTTTCCATGAGAGAAATTGCATTTCTGAAGTTGCTGCTGGTTCAAAGGGAGGAAGAGTTAATTTTTCCAAGACGAAGTTGAGGTCCCATGCAGGTACTGGCGGTTTCCTGGGAGGTTTGATATTCTTTATCCCCCTTAGGAACTGTCTTAGCAAAGGATGTGAAAACACAGGTGGATCACAATTGTATTTTGCTGAGATTGCTGAGGCATGAATCTTTATGGAAGAATATGAGAGACCAGTATGAAACATTTCTGCCAAGTATTCCAATATCTGAGGTATACTCAATACTGTTGTATCCTGACTCCTGTTAGCATTCCAGATGATGAATCTCTTCCACTTGGCTGAATAGGTTTTTCTGGTGGAAGGTCTGCGTGCTTCCAGTAAGATCTCTTGAACTTCTTTGGAAAGAGAGATATCGGAAGGAGTTATGGTAATCTCCAGGCTGTCGGATGCAATGTTTTCAGGTTTTGATGAACCGTCCTGTAACTGTGTTGTGTTAGAAGCAGAGGCCATAGGGGCAGAGGCCACGGTTTGGTCCGAGTTATGCTCAACAGCAATGGGTACCAGTGCTGCCTTGGCCAGTCTGGAGCTATCAAAATGCCTGTTGGTTGTTCTGATTTGATCTTCAGTATCACCTTGGTCAGCAGTGGATCCAAGAAATTTCTGCTCAGCTTGTCCGCCAGTACATTGTCCTTGCCTGGCACAAACTGGGATTGCAGATGTATCTTCAGACTTAGGGAGTTTTCCCAGAGAAACAGTTAGTCTGCAGAGGGGATAAGAATAAGTGCCTCCCTGCTTGTTTATGTACCACATAACAGTGGTGTTGTCTGTCCTTATTAGCAAATGTCCTTGTTGAAGTGATTTTTCGAAAGTCTCGATTGCATGTATCACTGCCAACATCTCTTTTTGGTTTATGTGCAGATGCCTTTCCCTTGGTGTCCACTGACCTTGTATGCATCTGCCCTCCATGTGCGCCCCCCCATCCATGGTCTGAGGCATCTGTTGTAATCATTTGACCTGCTTGAGGTTTGTTGAAAGACATGCCTTTGTTTAACTGACTTGCTTGAGCCCACCACAAAAATTCTCTTTGCAGACATGGAATGAGTGGGATTACGTCCTCTAGGCTTTGGCTGTGTTGGGACCATAAGCTTTTTAAGTACCATTGCAGCTTTCTCATATGAAGTCTTGCCAAAGGTATCAGAAGAATGCAAGATGCCATGAACCCCAGGGCCTGCAGGATTTTCCTTGCAGTCAGCTGGGAGAGCTTTGCTAGGCCTTTGAAGTACTCTGGTAACTGCTGTTGTTTTTCCTCTGTGAGATAAGCCATCTGTGTTTTTGTGTCCAGTTTGGCTCCTAGGAAAATAATCTGTTGGGATGGCAGAAGTCTTGATTTCTGAATGTTGACTGTGTATCCCAAGGCCTGTAGTAATTGAATGACATAGTCCAAGTTTGCTATCAAGGTTTGCTTGTTGTCTGCTTGTATGAGGCAGTCGTCCAGGTAGGGGTATATTTGAATCCCCTGGAGTCTGCAGTGTGCCACTACTGATGCCAGGCATTTCGTGAACACTCTGGGCGCAGTAGATAAGCCAAACGGCAATGCTGAGAATTGATAATGCTCTGTCCCTGCAAGAAATCTGAGGTATCTTCTGCAGCTTTGTCTGATTGGGACATGCAGGTATGCCTCCTTGAGGTCCAGAGTGACCAGCCAAGACCCCTTGCCCAGCATGGGAAGGAGTTGCTGCAACGTCAGCATTTTGAACTTTGGCACAATGAGGTAAGTATTTAGAGTAGACAAGTCCAGTATAGGTCTCCATTTGTTTTCCTTTCTTGGAACAAGGAACAGTCTTGAATAAAATCCCTGGCCTTGTTCCTGTGGAGGGACCTTTTCTATTGCTTTTATATGTAACAGCTTTGAAACTTGAATGAGTGCCTCTGCCCTTTGATGAAGTGGCAGGATTGGCATGCCTTGTCTTATTGGTAAAGTATGGAAGTGGAATCTGTAACCTTTGTCTATTAAATACAGAATCCAGTTGTCCTTGGTTAAGATATGCCAGTTTTTTAAGAATAAGGATAATTTTCCGCCCAAAGGTGCTTCTCTTTGAGCCTTTGTAGACGGTATGAAAGTCAAGTCATTGTGGTTGTCCTTGTGGTGCAGCTGGACTGCCTGCGCCACTTCTTTAATTTGGTGGTTGCCATTGGCGGCCCCTGTAGGAGCCTCGGTATTGCCCTCTACCTCGGGCATGCCTGTTTTTTCCCCTTTGAAACTTGTCAGTGTCTGGAAAGGACCAATTCTTTGAAGGCCAATTCCTGCTGAATCTGGGTGGCTGAACCTGGAGGAAATCTTTGACTGTCTGTACTGATTTAGCTTTTTCCTCAACGGACTTCAACACATCTTGTGCATTAGCACCAAAAAGCTTCTGTTTTTCCAGAGGTGCATCAAGTAATTTTACTTTAACATGGTCTGGCAGTGGCTGTTCTTTTAACCAAGCATGTCTACGTATAACAGCCCCAGTCATAGCTGCCCTACATGAAGCCACCAATGCATCATAACCACACTGAAGAAAATGATTGCTAACCTGCTGAGTGTTATGTACTAGATCCTGCAATGCCTTTCTATCAATAGGCTCAGGAGAGGCTAGCTTTTTCTGTAAATCATCCAGTAAAAAAATCCTGGTACTGAAACATATGAAAAAGGCAGTTAAGTGACCTCATGGTCAGGGTGGTAGAGGTATAAACTTTTTTACCCCATCTCTCCAGAGACCTAGCTTCCCTATCCGCTGGCAGTGGATTCTTGGCTGTGGAAGTAGCCACTCCCTTGGGGCCCTGTGAAATAGTTTCTAGATCCACAGAATGGGCCTTAAAGAGATGTTTGTGGGTGTCAGGGACCCTATAATATCTGTCTGGCTTGACAGGAGCAGGAGGGAGAGAATCAGGGTTAGCACTGGAGTCTGTGAAAACATCATCCAGGACATCCATAACTGGAGGGATAGCTAAAGGTCTGTGCTGGTTTAGCTTGAGGAAGGTACGTAGCCTTTTCCTGGAATCAGAGAATTCCTGACCCTGCCATTTAAAATGCTCCCTCATAGAGTGTAGGACTTCACCGAACGAAAAATCCTCTGGAGGAGAGGCAGAGGGAATTGATTCCTCAGCATCAGAGTCCTCATAGGCCTGGAAGGATTCTTCTTGGGTATCTGAATGCTCAGAATCCCCAGAGGCTTCATCTGAAGAGAGGTTGTCGGCCTGCTCAGTTCTGGGCCTTTTCTCTGCAGGCGGCTGAGAACCTCTGTCTGGATGAGGCTGAGACCCCCTGATAAGAGAAATAAGATCTGCAGCAAGAGACATGATCTGTTTTATCAGAAGAAGGGGCCTGGGCAGTAGGTTTAGGATGGGCCTTGGCCTGGCTGGCGGCCTTAGCACGTGCAAAGGCCTTGATGGACATGGATACAGGAGGCCTAGCTGCCCCACATGCAGGAGTAACCTTGTCCACAGGAATGGTGTCGGGTAGATCCAGAACTTCGGTTTCTGGAGGAAAGTCAACAACCGGCACTGGTGTAGACTCAGAGACCGAAGGACGAGTTAACGCTGTGTCGTCGGCCTGGAGCGTTTGAATTACCGCTTCTGAAGGGACCGAAGCACTCGCGAAGGGTTTAGGAGGAGTATCGGTGGAGGAAGCGGGCAGAGGATGTCGGTCCCGGTCCTTTCATTTTTTGGATGATTGAGTAGTCGGTTGTTCCGACGGCATGATATAAGCGAAAGATTCGCCGAAAAAGTCTTCGGCAAATTCTGCCTGGCGCCTGAGTGCACGCTTATTAAAGCAAGCACAGGCAGCACAGGCCGAGACGTCGTGGTCTGGGCCCAGGCAAGGTAGGCAATAAGAATGGAAGTCCTTATGAGGTATTTGTTTACCACAAGACAACAATTATTAACTTTCTCAATTTGTTCTGACATCGGCTGAGGCAAGAAAAAATGTTCCCCAATGGGGTACTTCGCTTTTAGATGACTTCGGTACTGAAAACATAGGAACTGACCGACCGGCACTTGCGAACTCCTTCTGCTTCAGGCACCGCGCGGCAAGAAAGACCGAGGAAGATGGCGTCGGCCGATGCCTTTATACTCCAGCCGTTCTGACATCGAAGAGGAGGCGACACCAGCCGATGCCGGACCCAGACTTTGGAATCCGGCCGACCGAGGGCTGCCTGAGGCAGGACAACCCATATGTTATGACTGCAGTTGCATTCTTGAAGGACATCATGGCTAGGCTTGTAGAGACCTTAGGGCCAATAGCCTAGTAACCTCCTTTGATCTTGTGTGTCAAAACTAATGAATGTAATTCAGAGTTCTCCCATTTATTCATTAAATCCACACTGTTACTGGTGGTCTCTTCCTGATCAGCTTGATCTCCTAACACCAGTCTTTGGTTCAAATCCAAGATACTTCTGACTCTTTTAAACAGCCTCTGGGCGTTTTACAATCTGTCAAGCATTTTTATTTGGAACAATGGAAAAAGGTTCACTGGCAAAGTCTCTCGATGGGCTTTGTTATTGTTAAAAGATTGAGAAGCTCGAGTCCCCTTCAACTTTGTTGGCTCACTTTTTGGGTAAACATCATTTCCTCCAGAGACTGTTCCGCTATAATATAGTTGATCCTCCAAGAAAAAATATTCTGAAGATGGCTGGATATAACTTGAATTTTACACTTATCTCTTGACATCCCCTGATTGCAGGGATAAACTCAAGTTTATTCTGTCTAGTATACAAAAAAAAAAAAAGAAGTTATGTACTTACCATACCGTTCCCATCTGTGTTGTTCATTTTCATTCTTCCTCAACCATTGGGTTCAGATCTGATCGTCGGATCAGACTAAGCCAATACTATAGCTTGTGGCCAACTAGAACTCTTGAGATAGCTGTAAAGTGTCAGACATAGGGCAGACAAGTTTAGAATCATATGCATACCGTATGATGCAAGCATCTTTAGTAGCATCACTAAGGTTGTTAATGAAATGCTATAAGGGAACAGGGACAGAAGACAGCCTTGAGGAATGTCAGTTTCAATGGAAAGGCAAAGGGAGTATGAGTCTTGTCATATGACACTGTTCACACTCGCCTAGATAGTGAAACATCCAATAGAGTCATTTATAAGGCCAAGGAGGTGAAGCCTGTGCAGTAGAAGCTTGTGGGATACTGTCTTGAATGCAGAGAAGTGGATGGAAAATTAAAACATGGCTGTATGGACTATGAATTTTGATTGAGGACTCGTATCAGGCAAGTTCTCAGGGGTTTTGTGAAAGGCTCCCAAGAAGAAGAATGCAAACCCCAGATTTTGCTGATTCGCTCCAGCCCTAAGTGCCTTTCTACTCTCTTCTCTTCTGCTGCTTGGCTTTTACCATAGGGCAGAATGACTCAGTTCCCTCCAAGTGGGTGCTGATGAAAGACACATTGAAGTTCTCAGCAAAGATACAGTGCTGAAGCCAGGCATGCCTAAAAATAATAATCCCTGCTGCAACTCTTCAGATGACTCCACTGACTGTCATGGCTAGTCACATGGTCAGGTTGAATACAACTCCAGTTTGTTCAGTAGATCTCAATGCTGCAACATCTATAACATGCTGAACATCTACATCTCATCTGTTAGTTCATGCTGAAATCTGATCACATATATGACACATTTTAGTATCTTGACAAACAAGGTGCTGGATGTGGAGACATATTTCCCAAAATAAACTAGAACTCTAAACTCGTTGCCTTTTGGGTAGACCACAGATCTCTCGTCTCAGGATCACCTCTTGAGGGTAGCAGCCATAAATACAGACTGTCCACAGTCTCCTCAATCAAAATTCATACTCCTTGAGAGACTAGAGGATCTGGTCTGGTATCCTTTGAACAGGAGGTTCAACACCAGGCTCTTGACAGGCTCTTTGTAGCACAAATAAACAATTTCACCTACCGGGAAACCACCCAAATGGCAGGCAGCTACAAGTTACTCATACACAGAGTTGAGATCAACTTTCCAAACCCTCTTCTGCATCATAACTTCCAGGATTTCCCCAAATTTTTCACTTTCAAGGAGGGGACAGTGGGCAGTCTTCTCAATTGCTGTTCTCTGTATCTGGGGTGGGAGACTCAAAAGAAGAATCTATATGTTTCCACTTGCATGTCTTCTCTCTGAAGCCACTCAGAAAAGAACTGTCTGATGTGGAGGTGGAATAAACTAGACCATTTATCTCCATGGAGGCTTTTCACTTTTCCCCTCTTGTGAGAAGATGACGGAACTGAAGACCCAGGGCTGTAGTGCTGTGGCTGAAGCCAAAACAGTGCAGAATCTGCAGACTGGTCAGTCAAAGGTAATTTCTGTCTGCATAGACAAAGATGTGAAGATGATACCCAGTGTCAATATGCACTGAAGTATGGAGCTAACAGCTCCAGAAAATTCAATCTCAAGTCTCCTACTTCCAGTCTAGACATTAAAAACAACGGTGGCACCAACACGAAGGTAACCGGTTACAGGCTTCAGGCATCATACACCAAGTACATTGGTACTCAAAATAGTCCCAAGCTGCAATGACATCAGTAATGACAGAGGATCAACATCTTGTTGCCACGAAATGTTAATTCTAGAAATGCTTGCGATTGAACAAATCTAAGTTGAGAGAAACTGATGGAACTGCAAACATTAAAATTATCAGGGAGATCAATATTGACAATGGAGCCTAGTGCTGGAACACTGGCCTCAAATCTACCAGTACCAATGGGTGACTGACGAGAATGAGTCTGGATACAAGGAAGGAGCAGAGCCTTCTCTTGCTGCCCCAGTGTCATCTTCCAAACTCTCACCATCTTCTTCCCACCAAGCTTAATGAAACAAGACTGAAGAGAAAATATGAGGCCCATGCTCTGTGAAAACCCAAGAATGGCTCTTTGCACATCAGGGCTTGCAATTCAGATACCTTCTTAGCTGAGGTATTGGCCATGAGCAGAGCAGAGCACAGCAGTTTTCCAAGTCACATTCTTAATAGGGGTTGATGCAGCTAGTTCAAAAGGGATTGTAGTAAGCCTTTCCAAGACACAGTTCAAGTCACAAGGTGTGGCAGCCCTGTTCATGGACGGTCTCGGGTGCAAAACTCTATTCAGAAATACTTTCACTAGTCTCATGTTTGCTAAAGGTGAATGATATGCGGCAAAAGAAATGACAGCGAAGTGAACTTAGACAGATAAGCCAAACCTGAGGCATACAGCTAAATGAGACACTGCAGTATCTGTGGCAGTGTTGCTTCTTTTGGATCTCACCTCTTTACCAGATAATCAGATGGAAAAACTTCTCAAACTGGATATCCAAGATTTCATTGTGGATGGTTTCATAATCTCCTTAATAGCTTCCTAGCATACCTTGTGGGTACTGGTGGCTGAAGGGCATCGGGATGACACATCCAAGCAATGAGCAAAAGTGTCATTAGTTTGGGATGCACGGACCAAGGACCTCTGTGATTAAGAGGGAAGGTCAACGAATGTTGGTAGCAGCTGAACTCAGACCCCCCCTCAATACTTCCATGATCAGGGTCAACCAGTGTAGCTTAGACGAGAAAGGTGCTATAAATATCTTGGCCCTCTATCTCCACATTTTATACAGCATTGGGAGGGTGCAGAGTGAAGACGGAAAGATAGGCCTGTTGAGTTTACAGAGAAGGCATCTATTCCATTGTTTCCTTGCAAGGTACTCTTAAGCAGAACTCTTTCAGCTGCCTGTTGCTTGGAGTTGTAAACAGGTTTTGTAGTACACCAGTTGCAGGAAGATATCCATGTCATACCAGTTGGTGTAGGCGTGCCTTCAGTCTCTTCAGTTGATCCATGACAGTCCTGACAGGGTATACAGACTGCACTGAGAGTCACTCTGTGTTGTAAGGTAGGTCCCAAGCAATCATGCTAACTTGAAAGCAATGTAGGACCTTGTCCTCTGGTTTGCTGACATACCTGACATACCAAATTACTGTTATCTGGCACCAACTAGAAAGTACAGTCTTTCAAAAAAGATATGTACTTACCATAACGTTCCATCTGTGTTGTCCATTTTCATTCTTCCTCAAGTGTTAGGGTTCAGATTCGATCTTCGGATCCAACTTGGCAGTTACTAAAGCTCACGATAACCATAAAGTCTGAGCTTCTCCCTTACCCATAATGCAACAACCCCTAACATACCTTAGATCTTGTTTGCTGATTTTACCAGAAAAAATATCTGTTAACATGCATCTATAAAGAGATACTTAAAAATGTATGTGTTCCACAGAGGAAACCATATCAGCTGCTCAACCTAAAGGACCGTGGTGTCCTTATATCTCATTCCTCCAGAAGTTTGTAGAAATAAAGGATGGGGCTTGGTGGGCGGGAAGTTGAGGAAGAATGAAATGTCAATTTTCATTCTATCCTCAGCTGTTGAGACACAGTCCCCAGCTACCTAACACCCCACATGGACTCCAAGGAAAGATATTCCTGAGCACAGTAGAACCAAAAGATGCTCTATCCCTCGAGGCCAGATCTAATTTGTAATGAGTGATAAAGGTATGAGGACTTGCTGAATTTGTTGCTTCACAAATGACATCCATGGAAAACCTGGATAGAATACTGAAGAAGTTGCCATGGACCTAAGTCGAATGGGCACAGGTTTAGTTAAGGTAAGACCCAATTTGTTACAGATAAATGAAATACAGCCAGCCATCTGGCTAAAGTTACTTTTGCGACTAGTTTACCCAATTTCAAATCTGTAAAGAAAATAATTGGTCTGTCTTTCTTACATCTTTTGTCTTATGTACATAAAAATGTAATTGTCTGTAAGCACACAAAAAATGCAACATGCATTCACCTTTGTTTGCAAATTTAGGAAAGAATATGGCAAATTAATCAACTGTGATATTGGATTCTGACACCACCTTGGGAAGAAAGGATGCATTGGTTCGTAATTCAACTCTATCTTTATGAAAAAATCAAGTAGGGAGGTTTTGAAGACAAAACTTGAATTTCTGAAACTCTTCTAGCTGAAGTAATGGCTACTAAAAAGAACATTTTCCAAATAAGAAACTTAAGGTCACATTTCACTCCTGGTTCAAAAGGGGAATGTATTAAAGCTTGCAGTGCAAAGGTCAGACCCAATGGTGGGGTAGGGTTTTTAAATGATGGTCTCAAAAAGAGTGCCTCTCAAAAATGCTTTGCACAGTTCAGCAGAGACTACTGAAAACTTTCAAATCCAATATGAAAATGAGACATTGCGGCTAATTGAACCTTAATGATAGAGGAGCTCACCCCTACATTGAAAAGTAAAGCTAAAAATTCAAGTATGTTAAGTATCAGAGCTGAGAAAGTATCAACATGATTTTGTTGCACCCAGTAAACAAATCTTTCCCATTTACTTGAATGGTGTTTTTGTGTCACAGGTTTATGGGAAGATGAAAGGATATGGTGGACAGGTGAAGACAACATAGGCTGTCTGGCTATTATTGGAATAGGAGAAACAGGCTGTAAGCTTGAGGTTTGAGATGTCTGGGTGAATCATGTCTGAAGGGTGAGAGGTGGTCTGGAACTGGATCCAGAATCCAAGGTATGTAAAGTAGATGAGGCCACAGAAAGGGGCAACACATTTCTCTAGGCCAGTAAGGTACAATGAGTATGACTTTGCTCTTCAACTTGACAGTTTTCTGTAGAAATTTTGGAATAAATGAATTGGCAGATAGGCCTAAAGCAGACTGAGAGGCCAATCGTGAAGTAGAGCATCCCCCAGTGATTCCCCATGTGGGAGGATTAAGGCAAAGTAGCTGCTACATTTGTAGTTTAGGGGAGAAGCAAAAAGACTGCAACAAGGTTGGCCCCATCGAAGAAACATGATTTATGCCACTTTCCTATTGAGGGACCACTCGTGAGGTAGAAGAATGGACCTGCATTTTTTTTGTCTGCTATCACACTGGACTTTCCTGGAATGTGCATTGCTATGAGAAAGCGGTTGTATGAGATTGCCCACTGCCACACTCTGAGTGCTTCTCAACACAAGGGGTATGATCTGGTCCTTCCTTGTTTGAAGATGTACCAAACTACTGACATTTTCCATTCGAATCGCAATCGCCCCTGATGGGAAAGCATCCTGGAAGGTCTGCAATGTTAAAAGCACTGCTCTTGTCTCTAGGACATTGACATGCAAATTGGTCTGTCTGGGGGCCCAAGTGCCTTGGACTGTTTTCTCTAGAAAGTGCTCCCCCCACCCCAACTGGGAAGAGTGTGTGGTCATTATGGCCTTGGGCTGAGAGAGAAGAATGGATAAGCCTTGTAGAACTTGATCTGATTGAATCCGCCGCCACCAGAGATCCCTCTTGCATGTGTGAGTGATCCTTATTTGTGCTGATGAAGTACAGTTGTGTACACTTACCATAGATGTTAGAGTGTATTCACTGTTGCAGTCATCACACATGGGTTATCTGCCTGCAGGTAGCTCTCAGTCGGCCAGAATACCAGAGTCTTGGGATTTCTGCGTCGGATGCTGTCGCCTCTTCCATGACATCGTCAGGGGTATAAAACATGCAGCCAACACCATTACATCAGTTTTTCTTGTTTCAGATGTCAGGAACCCCCAAAATAGGAAGCAATTAAATGGTGTGGAACACCTTCAGTAAAAAGTAAATACCACTGCCATAAGACAGGGCCAAAAAGAGGACAGGTAGACAGTACAGAAATGTCGGGGCTGGAGGGAGGGTAACCAGGACTGCAACAGTGAATACACTCGAACATCTACATTTATGGTAAGTCTACACAACTGTACTATGTTCTTCGTGTTTCACTGTTGCAGTCATAACACTTGGGTTGATTCCCAAAGCTGAAGAAGGGTGGAGGCAGTCAAGAAGTACTAGGGTTGACTAGCAGGCCTTCTAAGACTACTGTGGCAAATCCAGCTCTGGATTTAGAAAAGATAGGTAAAGTGGTAATGCTTGGTGAAGGTGTGTACAGAACTCCAGGTTGCAGCTTCCAGGATGTCCCTTCCCTGGTAGGGACTTCCCTGAGAAATGCTGTAGAGGTTGAGGTAGCCCTAGTGGAATGAGTTCTGATTCCCTATGGGGTAGGTTTTTCATAGTGTTTGTAGCAGAAATGGATGCGGTGTGCTATCCATTTGGAAATGGTTTGCTTTGACATGGCCTTGCCCTCTGCCACTGTAGCAAAGCTGACTAGCAGCTGGTCAGATTTTCTGAAAGGTTTAGTCCTGCCAAGGTAGAACCTGAGCTGTCTGTGCATATCCAAGGAGTGCAGGATCCTTTCCCCTTTGTTCTGAGGATTAGGGGAAAAGGCTGGTAAATGGATGGCTTGGTTTAAAGCCACACTGGATACTGCTTTGGGCATAAATGATGGATTAGTCCTGAGGGAAACCCTGTTAACATGGAAAATAATGAAGGGTTCAACAGCCATTAGCGTCTGTAACTCAGACACTCTTCTTGCTGAAGTAGTAGCTAGAAGAAAGGCTGATTTCCAAGACAGGAATTTTAACTCTGCTGAAGCAGCAGGTTCAAAGGGGAGGGGGGGGGTGTGAGCTTCTCCAGTAAAAATTTAAGGTCCCAGGTCGGGGTGGGAGCTCTCCTAGGGGGCCTTAAATTGTTAGCTCCTCTCAGGAACTGTTTGATGAGAGGGTGAGTTAAAAAAAGAGGATGCTCAGTATTATAATGAGCTGAAATGGCAGTGGTATAAATCTTAATAGTTGAAAAGAATAAGCCTTGTGGAGCAGCTTTGGTAGGTAATCAAGGATTTGAGGCAAGTTGGGCACAAAAGTGTCCTTTTCCTTGAGACTGACTCCAAGAACAATATCTTTTCCACTTTTCAGAATACGATTTCCTAGTACTAGGCCTTCTGGCCTCACGGATGACGTCCAGCACCCGTTTGCCGAGTGATGCTGGTGGTACATTTAGGGAATAAGCCAGGCTGCAAGGTTTAGGGTTTGCAGCTGTGGATGCAAAATCTGTCCCTCCTGCTGAGACAGCAGGGAAGGTGTGTGATGTATGTGCCAGGGTGGCACTACTGTCAGACTGCGGAGGAGAGGGCACCAGTGCTGGAGTGGCCAGTCTGGTGCAATAAGGACTGCCCTTGGCCTGTCCTATTTGATCTTTAGTAGTAGTTTTGAGAGGGGCAGAGGAGGAAAGGCATAAATTGAGAGGTTTCCCATGTAAAAGATAGGGCGTCCACCTTCCAGGCTCTGTTATGAGGGTTCCTGGTGCAAAATTTGTTCAATTGGTAGTTTTGGGAGGAGGCAAAAAGGTCCACCTCCAGTGTTCCCCACCTCTGGGTTAGAAGTTTGAATGAGTTGGGGTTGAGTTTCCACTCGTGAAAGTCCAGTAGATTTCTGCTTAAGTCGTCTGCCAGTGAATTTTGCTTGCCTGGCAGGAATTGAGCTTGTAGGTGCACTTGGATGCTCAAGGCTATGTTCCACAGAGCCATGGCTAACCTGCAGAGTGGGTAAGAATGAGCTCCGCCCTGCTTGTTTATGTACCACATAACTGTGGTGTTGTCTGCCTTTATAAGGAGCTGTCCTGGAAGGATAAGGTATTTGAAGACTGTCAGAGCTTTCTGTACAGCTAGCATCTCTTTTTGATTGATGTGCAGGGAAATTTCTTCTGGGCTCCATTTGCCTTGGATGCATTTGCCTGCCATGTGAGCCCCCCATGCATAGTCTGATGTGTCTATTGTCAGAGTTTGGGAGGCGAGGGGTTGAGTGAAAGAGAGTCCCTTTTGTTGTGGTTGCATGCTTCTGCCCACCAAAGGAACTCTGCCCTCAGACAAGATATGACAGGAATCACTTTTTCCGGATCCTGAGAGTGTTTACACCACAGACTTTTTAAGTACCACTGAAGTTTCCTCATATGCAGTCTTGCATATAGAATTAACAGAATGCATGAAGCCATGAACCCTAGGGTTTGCAGGATTTTCCTTGCATACAGCTGGGTTTTGTTGGCCATTAGTTTGAAATGGTTTGTCAAATGGACCTGCTTTTCTGTAGTGAGGAATGCCATCTGGGAAGTTGTGTTCAAGCTTGCTCCCAGGAATACAATTTGTTGGCTGGGCACCAGTTGTGATTTTTCATTGATGGTGTATCCCAGTGAAGTTAGAAGTCCTTTTACAAATGCCAGGTGCTGAAGTAGCTATTCCTGACTGTCTACTTGAATGAGGCAATCGTCCAAGTATGGGTAGATTGAATATTTCTCTGCCTGCAGTATGCAATGGCTGGAGCCAGCCATTTTGTGAATACTCAGGGTTCAGTAGATAAGCCAAAGGGAAGTGCCGAGAACAGACAGTTCATAGAGCCTGCCCTGAAAGGTAGATATTTCCTGCAAGACTCCATTACAGGGATGTTGCAGATAAGCTTCTTTTAAGTCTAGGGTAACTAGCCAGGCATCCTTGGCTAGCAGAGGAAGAAGCTGTTGCAGTGTAAGCATTTTGAATTTTGGGACCCCCAGAAAGGTGTTAAGAAATGAAAGATCCAGGATAGAGTGCCAAGAGCCCTTTTTTTCTGGGCACCAGGTACAGTCTGGATTAGAAACCCAGTCCCCTTTGTTCTACTGGAACAGGTTGAATAGCCCTGATATGGAGAAGGGAAAGTACTTGCTTTTGAGCCTCTGCCCACTGGTTTGGAGGAAGGTCTGGCAACCCGCTTGGAGTTGGCAGTGAGTGGAAGTAAAATCTGTATCCCTGGAATACCATGTTTAGAACCCATCAGTCCCGAGTAATGGACATTCAGCTTTTTGAATGAAGGGTAAGTTTCCCCCTAGGGGCGCAAATAGTTGGGCATGGCTGGGAAGGATATTTAGAAATTCATTGGGAACTTTTTCCATATGGGGGTGACTTACCACTCCCTGGTTTTGGGGTGGAAATGCTCCATTGTTTAGATCTCTGCATACCCTGAGACTGTAGTCTTGGTGGTCTGCTTCCCCTGGTTTTGGACTGTGAAGGCCTAAGAGGGACTGGAAAAGACCAGTTTTTTGAAGGCCAATGCCTACCGAATCTAGGTGGCTGCACCTGTAAGAAATCTTTGACAGTTTCCATAGATTTAGCTTTTTCTTCCATCTTTTTAAGAACAACTTCTGCTTTGGTGCCAAACAACCACTCCTGATTTAATAGAGCATCTAGTAGTTTTGCTTTGACATGGTCAGGCAAGACTTGTTCCCTTTAGTCAAGCATGTCGTCTCAGTACAGACCCAGTGGCAGCAGCCCTGTAAAATACATCTAAGGCATCAAACCACACTGCAAAGTATTTTTACTAACTTGGTTTGCAGAATGCATTAACTCTTGTAAATCTTTATTTTCTGCACAATCTGGAAGTAACACCATTTTTTGTTTAAATAGTTCCATAATATGTTGCTGGTACTTCAACATGTGAAACTGGCAATTCAAGGCCCTAATGGCAAGAGTTGCAGAGATATATACCTTCTTACCCCATCTGTCTAAAGCTCTAGAATCCCTGTCTGAAGGGGTAGGGTTTTTGGCTGTAGTAGCCTTAATGCCTTTAGGTCCCTGGAAAATGGTCTCTGGATCTGCAGTAGGATTTTTAGAGAGAAATTTGTGAGAGTCAGGTACTCTGTAGTACCTGTCAGGTTTTCTAGGAGCTGGTAGTAAGGTGTCAGGAGTAAGACTGGACTCCAAGAAGACATCATCTACAATATCTAGGACAGGGGGTATAGCTAGAGGCCTGTGCTGAGGCAAATCTAAAAATTCCCTGAGTCTCTTTTTGGACTGAGGATATTCCTGGCATTCCCAGTGGAAATGCTCTCTTAAGGTATGCAAGGTTTCACCTAAAGAAAAATCCTCTGGAGGGGAGGCAGAGGGAATGGATCCCTCTG
Source organism: Protopterus annectens (assembly GCF_019279795.1). Lineage (NCBI taxonomy): Eukaryota > Metazoa > Chordata > Ceratodontiformes > Protopteridae > Protopterus > Protopterus annectens. The sequence goes on from NC_056741.1 coordinate 404,667,860, forward strand.
CATCTGAGTCCTCATAGGTAGATAAGGGTATGTCCTGGTAATCAGAAGGGTCAGAGTCATCAGACTCCTGGTCTGTAGAATCAGAAGGAAATTCAATTCTTTGTCTTTTGGCAGGGTAAGGCTGGCTTCCCCTAATTACAGTAATAAGGTCTTCAGCCATTCTAAGCGTTTGTTTTTGTGGCATGGGAGATTGAGCATGCGCTTTGGACGTCGGTTTTCTAGGTGTAATGCGAACTCTGGGCCTGAGAAACTCGGTAGTTTTAGTTGGAAATGAAGTTGTCGGTTTAATATGAAGATCGGTAGGTCGGAATACACCTCAGAAGCCGGTGCCTGCACAGCGGCTCCAGATCCATCCAAGGTAGACACATCTGCAGGTTCCATAGTCAAAGAAGCATCTCGTGGCATACCGGACTCCAAATGCGTCTCAGCAGAGGCCTGCAAATCTGTAGAAGAGGGCATCAGGGGCTGCAAAGGCGTCTCACTGAGTACCGGCAGACTGGCGACTTGCTTAGTGGAAGAGATGTCGGCAGTTTTTGACCTATGCGGTCTCTTTGTCTTTGCGCTTTTTCGGAAGATCGGTAGTCAGATGGCTTACCGAAGCCATATCGGAATACAGAGAATGAGAGCGAAAGAATTTAGCTACAAAAATAGCCTGACGAATGGTTCAGGTGTTAAACAAGGCACAAAACCGACAGCGAGGGATGCCGTGGTCTGGGCCTAAACATGAGACGCAGTAAGAATGAAAATCTCTATGAGGTATTTGCTTTCCACAGGCAAGACAATTGTTCATTTTTTCTGACATCGGTTAGAGCAAGAAAAAGGAATCCCAAATGTGGTATTTAGCTTTAGAAGACTTCAGGTCTGAAACTCGAAAAATTGTAGGTAGCAGCTGACCGACACTCGTGAATTGCTTCTGCTTCTTCTCGGCAAGAAAAAATGATGTAATGGCATCGGCTGCATGTTTTATACCCCTGACGACCTGACGTCATTGAAGTGGCGACAGCATCCAACACAGAAATCCCAAGACTCTGGTATTCGGGCTGACTGAGGGCTACCTGCAGGCAGATAACCCAAGTGTGATGACTGCAACAGTGAAACACAAAGATCATCTGATCACTGTACTGATAACATCCACTGAAAAATTCTCATATGAAATCTGGCTAGAGGTACTAGGGGTATTGCCGCTGACATTAAGCTTACAGCATGAAGGACCAAGTGGGCTGAAATTTTAGTACTGCAAATTATTTTCCTAACCTGCAGTCTTATAGTTTCTCTTCCCATTCTCAAGAATACAGACAATCACTGACTGTGTTAAAAACTGCTTCTATGAATTCCAAATATGAGTTGGTTGTAGGTGATACTTGTCGTAATTTATGGTTATCCCCAGATGAGAACAAATTTGGAGTACCCGATTTCTTGCCCTTATTAACAGATGCCTGGTTGGGGTAGTGATGAGTTAGTCGTCTAGATAGGAAAACACCCATAATCCTTATAGTCTGAGTGAGCTGCCACTACTGACATACATCTGGTAAACACCCTGGGTGCTGTGGTAAGGCCAAAGGGTAGAGCTCTGAACTATTAATGACGGTTTTCCAACTGGAAGCCTAAGTACCTTCTGGATTGTCTGTTCATGTTTATGCGATAGTATGCATCCTAAAGTTCTACTGCTCAGAAAAAGGGAGAATGGACTGAACCGTGACCATTTGAAACTGTGCGTCTCAAACTGACTTGTTCAAGTTGCTGAGATCCAAAATTGATCCCCAGTCTCCTGTTTTTTTTGGCAGTAAAAAGAATCTTGAGTAAATTCTATCTGGTCTGGTGGGATCTCTTGGATGACTCTTTCCTAGCAGCTTTTGTATTTATATTGCTGCTTCTTTCCTCTGACTGGATTAGAACATTGGGAATTTTTCGTAGAGCTGGGGGTGGAAGGGAAAGGGGTATTATATAAATAACTTCTAGAAATAATTCTCTGCACTCAAGTATCTTTTGTTGTGTATAGCCAGGCTCTCTGGTTTGAGGATAGTTTACCTCCGATTGCCTCCAGAGGTGGACAATCAGACCTCCTTTCAGGACCGCTGATAGGGTCTGACAGAGAAAGAATTGCTGGACCCCAGGTTTTGCGGGTCTCTTCTGCTGCAGGGGCAGTGTTGACCATTAAGAGTTCCCCCCTCTGTCCCTAGGGGAACTTACTCCAAAGTATGTCCTGGAAAGAACCCTAGGACTTCCTGAACCACATCTTTCATCCATCTCATTGATTTCTAGAAAAGGATCTTTGAGAGGTCAGAAAACATGCGCCCAAGGCAAAGAGAGTCTTTCCATCCTTCTCACACCTGGATAATGTGTCCTTCACTTTAGGGCCAAAGAAGTGTCATCAAAAGGAGCATTGACGAATGAAGACTTGAAGGGCTCCACAAAAATCACATAAGTGCATCCAGGCTTGCCTCCTAAGAGACATGCCTGAACCCACTGCTCTTGAGGTACCTTCGGCTGCATGCAAATGAGCCTCACAGATGAATTTGAGATAGATTGGAGGGTAGCCAACTGTAGCCACAGACTGGGCATCAGCAGAAAGGGTCCTTGAAAAGGACGTTGAAAGTTCTTTGATCAAATACCTTTGCAACCTAGTAAAATGTGCCAAATAGTTCAGAGACCTAAGGGAAAATGTCACTGAAGTGTCGACACATTTCCCAAATCTGTCCATCGTGTTAGACTCACTGTTAGGTGGATGAACAGAGGAACTCTGTTCGTCAACTTCCTTCTTGGTGGCTGCAGCCATGACCATGGCATACATGGGCACCCCGTTAGCCCAAAATTATTCCACCACAGGTGGAGCTAAAATCCTTAAATTTGCCCTATTGGGAATGGATTCCACTGCGTCAGGCTCCTACACCCGCCGAGAGACCAAACCAATGAACCCGCCAGTGGGTGGAGTAACCCAGGAAATAGATGGACCAGCTTCAAAGGCCTCCAATAATACTGACTCCTCAGGTGAAGGGTTGTTGGAAGTTCAATCATCTTTCTGTTTTACGAACTCAAGGATGTCTCCAAATGAGACGTCTTCTGGTGGTGATCATGGGGACCCTTCACCCTCATCAAAATAGTTTTCGTCGGTGACTGACTTGTGCAGAGTCAAAGTGCCTTCTCTTGCACATTTTCTTTTTAGGGGCTTCCTCAGTGGGGTGTTCTGGGGAAGTGTCAGAAGATATTATAAGACCATGCTAGGTAGACTGGAGGTCTCGAGCTGGCTGTCCCTATGGAGTGGAATGATGAGAATCCAAGCACAGAGACATCTGGGTGCTGAAGTCAAAATCCAAGAGGACTGGAGCTGTCAATTCTGTTGGAACAGAAAACACCCTCTTCACAACTCGAAGGAAGACTTCACCGAGGAAAGAGAAGACCTTGGTGCTGAGAAAGCAGTTTTCTGGACCATAGTCTCCTCCTGCTCTGAAAGTAATCTCCCCGAGGAGGCAGTTGGAGCAGAGTTGTCCAATGTTGAAGCACCACGGCACAGAGACGGCTTCAAGATCTTCAGAGTCTATCCCAGTGCCTCGAGTCTGATGAAGAAGTTTCAGTTCCGAGAGTACTCTGGATCTGAAGATGTTGGAGCCGTGGCACTCGCTTTGAATCCAAAGATAGGAACATTTTGGATCCAAGCCAGATGGACCTGGAAGACTCAGATCCACGGACTCTGAGGCAACCAAAGGGATCAGGAAAGGAGGCTGAAGTAGTGGTGTGGTCGAAGGACGGGCCTCCTGACCCAAAGTGGTAGGAGCCAGTAACACCCATCTGGATCTGCAACGACTGAAATTTCCTCATCACCATAGGTTCATAGGTTGGTACTAGGCTATCAGCCCTAGGGCCTATACAAGCCTAGCCATAACAATTCCTTGGCTATTTCTTCCCAAATTATTTACTTTCCTGGACCCCTGTCTAGCAGGGCGACTGATGTGATCCCTGGGGTGAATTTCCTTTCTCCCATCCAATCGTCAAGGTTCCTCTTGAAGAGGTCCAAAGAGGCACTCTGCTTGACATGTATGGTCAATCTATTCCAGAGTCTGGGGAGTCTCTGGGTCAGGAACCTATCCCTCCAGCATGTTTTGTTTATTGTGATGACAAGGTTTAGATCCCTGGAGCGTGTAGCTCTGAGGGATTGGGATTTCTTTAAGTGTAGCATGTCCAACAGCTCTGGGTTTGACATGGCCTTGTATGTTAAGCAGAGATCGCCTCTGAGTAGACGATATCGACAGAGTATAGCTGGAGTTTTTAAGGCGGTCAGCGTAGGGCATCTGCTTTAGGCCTGTGATTCTTTTAGTGAGGTATTTCTGAGGCCTTTCCAGTTGTTGCAGATGTCTTGAGAGGTACATACCAAATGGGGTGTTGTATTCTATAATGGGTCTAATGAGGGATGAGTACAGTGGGACAATGACCTTTTTTCTGGATGAAAAGCCCTTCGTGATGAGGTGTGCCACATAGGATTTCCTGACTGTTGTGGCGATGTGGTTATCGAAGGTGAGACCACTGTCCACCTGTGTCCCTAAGTCTCTTATCACACTTTCTGTGTTTAGTGTACTGCCACCTATATGGTAATTCATGGATACATGTTTTTCCCAAAGGGATAACAATACATTTCTTGGCATTGAGCTTGAGCCCATGGCTCTGGCACCAAGCATCTGTTTCTGTAAGGCCCTTTTGTAGAGTATCCACATCATTTGGGGATTCAATAATGGATCCCAGTTTGCAGTCATCTGCAAACTTTGTTAGCTAGAGTCCCTTAGTGTTGACCTGTACTTCAGAGAAGTAGATGCCAAACAAGAGTGGCCCCAGGACTGAACCCTGAGGTACTCCACTTGTCACTTGTCTGGAGCTGGATTTGGAGTCGGCTACTTTTACAGTGTGGGTTCTATCAGTAAGCCATTTAGCAACCCATTGGGTGACATAGGGATTAATGCCCCTATCTATGATTCCAGAGTGGGGGATGGTGTCAAAGGCCTTGGCAAGGTCTAGATAGGCTGTGTGGACCACCTTACCCTTGTCCATGGCTCTGGAGACTGATTCAAAGAAGTCAATCAGGTTCAGGAGACAAGATCGGCCCTTCACAAACCCAAACTGGGTGGGGTCCAGTGTTTGAAGGTTGCCAATGTCTTTGTTTATAAGTTCCATGATAATATGCTCCATGGCCTTGCAGATAAGGCTTGTCAGACTGATGGGACGGTAGTTTCCGGGATCCAAGGTGGATCCCCTTGTGATTGGGATAACTGTAGCTCTGCGCCACTCAGTGGGCACGAAACCTGAGGTGAGGCTATGATTAAACATGACACTTAGGTGAGGTGCCAGTTCATATTGTAGTTCATGTAGTACACAGCCCGGGATGTCATCTGGTCCCATGGATGCTGTATTCTTGGCTTTAGAGAGTGCATTTTGTACCTGTGTGGCCGTTATTACTGGAATTTGGCAATCTTCCGGTATTGAGATGGGCCATTTAGGGGGTGAGAGGGAGGTGAAGTTGGCACTGAATCGATCTGCCAGGATATTGGCAATATCCTTTGGATCAGTATATTTAATGCCATTCTGTTTTAGCATATCCACATCTTCTCCAAACTTTTGGAGGATTGATACGAGGCCAGGGAAGATGACTTCGCATGGTGCCTTTCCAAAAAGGGAGATGGGACCCTGGAAGGAACTGGAGCCACAGAGAGAGAATAATGGGTCCTAGGCATAACAGGATCAGACACTGCTCCAAATATTTTTTGATTGGCTCCAAGGACATCAGATCTGTAAGCATATTCTTCTTTGGATCCGATGGGGAAAAGGTCTGAGACCTCCTCGAATCTGAACTAGTCCTCTTCCTAAACAACGCCAAGGATGGAGTTGAGGAAGTAGAAGGAAAAGATTTAGAATCCTTGGCCTTATAGGTTCATATGTTCATACTAGGTTATCTGCCCTGGGGCAATTACAAGCCTAGCCCGATTTTGTTTGGCTTATGCCACCCCTTGATTTGAGTATACTGTGCCCTTTTTAAGGTTTAGTTTACTGTGCCTCTGTCTAATAGTGACACAGAAGTAATCCCCGGGACAAACCTACGATACCCCATCCACTCATCAAGATTCAAGATTCAGTGAGGTGCTCTGCCTAACATGAATTGGAATTCTATTCCAGAGCGAAGGGAGCCTCTGGGTTATGAATCTGTCCCTCCAGCAAGATCTATTTATTTCTGTGATGAGGTTCAAGTCCCTCGAGCGTGTGGCTCTAAGGGATTTAGATTTACTAAGGAGGAGCATGTCCATTAATTCTGGATTGGACATAGCTTTATATGTTAGGCATAGATCGCCTCAAAGTAGGCAGTATGCAACTGAGTAGAGCTGGAGTTTTTTTTAACCGAGCAGCATATGGCATCTGCTTGAGTCCCTTGATCCTCTTGGTGAAGCACTTTTGGGGTCTTTCTAATTGCTGCAGGTGTCGGGTAAGGTACATCCCAAAAGGGGCATTATATTCTATGATAGGCCTGATGAGGGATGAATAAAGGGGCACGATTACCTCTCTTGATCTAGATGTGAATACTTTCATGATGAGGTGGGCTATGTAGAAGGTCTTTCTAACCACTTTGGCAATGTGGTTGTCAAAGGAGAGATTGCTATCAACTTGGGTCCGCAGATCCCTAATTACTTTCTCTGTACTTAATGGGCTACCGCCTATGTGGTAATTTGTGGGCACATTGTTTTTGCCAAAGGGTATGACTATACACTTTTTGGCATTTAGCTTTAGACCATGGCTCTGGCACCAGTTATCCGTCTCTGTGAGACCTTTTTGAAGGATGTTTGTGTCAGCTGGAGAGTCGATTATGTCGCCCAGTTTGCAGTCATCTGCGAACTTGGTGAGCCATAGTCCTCCCACGTTGGCCTGTACCTCGGAAAAGTATATACCGAACAAGAGCGGTTCCAGGACAGAACCTTGTGGGATACCACTTGTGACCAGTTTTGAGTCTGACATGGCTCCAGCAACTCTCACTCTGTGGGTTCTGTCTTTGAGCCAGTTTGCGACCCATCTTGTGACATAGGGGTTTATATTTAAGCTGGATAGCTTATCTATGATGCCCAAGTGGAGTATTGTGTCAAATGTCTTTACTAGGTCCAGATAGGCTGTGTGGACTACCTTCCCTTCATCTATGGCTTTGGTAACTGTTTCAAAGAAGTCGACCAGGTTCAAAAGGCAGGATCTGCCCTTGACGAAGCCAAATTGGGTAGGATCTAGTGTCTGTAGGTCCCCGATGTCTTTATTTATGAGCTCCATGATGATCCTCTCCATAGCCTTGCAGACTAGGCTAGTCAGGCTTATGGGGCGATAGTTTCCAGGGTCCGTAGAGGCTCCACCTTTGTGGAGTGGGACCACTGTTGCTATACACCATTCTGTGGGCACATATCCTGTAGTGAGGCTGAGATTGTACAGCTGTTTTATTTGAGGGGTTAGTTCTTCTTGGAGTTCCTATAGGACACAACCCGGGACGCCATCTGGTCACATGGAAGCAGTGTTTTTTGCTTTGGAGAGGGCAGCCTTCACCTGAGCATCAGAGATGTTTGGGAGGCAGCCCTCTGCCAGGATAGATACTTGCTCTTTTGGGGGGGGGGGGGGGTTGCACTGAACCCGTCTGCCAGGATATTGGCAATGTCTGTGGGTTCAGTGTATTTTTTGTCGTTTAGAATCAACTCAGAACAAGTCTGGGAGTTGCATCCCAGGTTCCTAACATAATTGAAAAAAGCCTTATGATTGTCTTTAGTGTCCTGTGCAATTTTCTCTCGAAGCTGGCCTTGGAGGATTTTATGAAGGATCGTAATTTTTTGCTAGTACTGATCAGAGCTGCCTTTCCTATTAGGGATTTTGCTCTGTCATGTAGTAGCTTCCTCCTTCTGTTGAACAGTTTATTTATGGCTGGGGTCCACCAGACTGGACACCTGCCTTTGGATGATTGGGTCTTGGTTTTGTTTGGGATAGCATGATCCATGCATTCCTGGAGATGTCCGTAGAATGCGTAGTTTCCACTGGCCATGGGGCCTTGAAGGATTCCACTTCGGTTTTGAGAAGTGAGAAGTTCGCTTTTGAGAAGTTTTTCACTGTGGTTTTCTGGGTTGGGGATGGGGTCGGGATGTGGATATCCAGTGAAATTAATTTATGGTCTGATCTTACCAATGAGGGATGTACTTCTGGTATGGAGCATAGAGTACCCATGTTGGTAATGATCAGGTCTAGTATGTTATCCCCTCTTGTGGGAGTGGTGACTAGTTGTTCCATAGCATTTGAGTTTATAATTTCCAGGAACCTTTGGGCTAAGGTGCTGAGGCTTGAGTAGTGCTCCCCAGTCTATATTTGGGTAGTTGAATTCACCCAATATAATGGTGTTCTGCGAGATCTTCATGTTCTCCAATGTTTTCAGGAAAGCCGAGTGGGATTCCTGACTTTGAGAGGGTGGTCTGTAGGATGCTATAAACTGAAAAGCAGTCTTGCCCACTGTTAGTTGCACATGGATGATCTCCGATACTTCGTGCAATGCCACTAACCTGGAGGTGTGGATATCCTTGATAAATATGGAAACTCCCCCTCCTTTTGTGGCTCGGTCCGGGTTTTGGGGCTGAAAAGCATGATATGAGGTATAACTTGGTAGTGCTGGGGTGCTCTCTGGAGCCTTGAACCAGGTTTCTGTCACTGCACAGATATCGATGTTCTCCATACTGAGGAGAGCTTCGAGTGCGTGCATCTTGAGGTTAAGACTTCTGGCGTTTAGCAGCATCACCCATAGTTTCTTGTTCCTTGTGCTGTCTATGGAGGTGGGTTTGACTTTTGAGCCTTGCCTAAAAAAGGCACTATGGGGGTGGCAAGAGCCTTTGCCAATATCCGAAAGCCCAGTGGTGACAGGTGCAAGCCGTCCCTAGCGAAGCAACATGGCTTGTCGAGCATGTCATCCCAGGCTGACAGACACTGGATCCCCTTTGAATGACACCAAAATTTTAGCCAATTGTTAAAATTGATCATTTTGTCTTTGTACTGTGGCATCATTCTAGGTGAGGGTAAGATGCTGCTCAAGGTCAGGGTCATACCGGCCTATGCTACATGATCAGAGAGCTCCTCTATGTCTCTTTTCATGTAGTCTCAGGTCATTCACACCAGCATGTACGATGACCGAGTCATATTTGTATTTGCTTTGGAGTGACCTGAGTGCTTGCGTTACGTGGCGGATCCTAGCGCCAGACAGGCAGCTCACTGTGGCCTTCTCTTTGTTCAGCCTGGTGAGCGGGACGTCAAGTGTGTCCGACAATAGAGTCACCTATTACAAGAGTATCAGGTGTGTTATTCAGCCTTAAGGGCTGTGGCTGCTTGGCACACTGACTTTGTGGGCTATGTGTTGTGCGTGTTTTGTTTTGGGGTAGCGTTTGCTTGTATGTCTGCTTTGGAGGTCTCTGTTGCTTAGGTAGATTTTTATTTAGAGCCTCTGAGTATGTTTTTGTGTATTTATGTGTTTGGTTCGCTGATGTGGTGGGACTATGTGATACTGGAATTGTGTTGTGTGAGGTTACCTTCTCCTCCTGACTGGTTTCACCAGTTTTGAGATGAGAGAGCTCAGCCTCTAGTTTGGCTATATGGTTGCATCTCTCACATATATTTGAACCTGTTTGGAGGAAAGGGTTGTCCGTGCACATGAGACAGTTGTAACATTGCCTCAAAATTCCCAGATTCACCAGCTGGACTGGAGAGGAAACCATTGACTGACCTTTGGACATGCTAGAGTAATATAGGGAAACTGAATTAAGACAGACCAACAGGGGTCAAGGTAATCGTAGCGAGTATAGGAGTAAGTAGTGCTTATGGTTTAATAGTGCTAACTTGTAATATTACTTATTTGGACCAGTGAAGGACCTTAGAATGAGAATATGGTGCTTAATTTGAGAGATAGGGCAGTTCCAAGGGAAAAAGTGAAGAGCAGACTTCGTGGAGCCAGGAATAGTTTAAACCCAAATAGGCGGCGCTGCCCGTTGTTGCGCTACGCACAAAAATGCGCAAAAGAGGGTTTTAAGAGAGGGAGATCAAGGAGTTTGGAATTGACCCAAAATGGCCAATAAAATTAGAAGTTATGTACTCACCATAACGTTCCATCTGAGTAGGTGACTTCATTCGGATGCAACCTGTGGGTATCGGATCCGACCTCGGATCCGAGTCGGCAATTCAAAAGCTTAGGCTCCGAGCTCCTAGCTCCTCCCTCTTACCCATAACCCCTTGCCAAGCCCTGACTGACCTCAGATTGAGTTTGCCTCAAAATACTGACTACAGTACACGAAAAAACAGCATAAATACTCGCTCTATAAAGGTCAGGGGGATGGAGGGGGGGGGATGGTTGCATCCGAATTCTGTCTGGAGTGAGGAACTCTTACGCTATAAGGAAGCACAATAAAGTTAATGCACTAGCAAAGCACATCGACAAACACCCTGGGCACAACTTTCAGTTTTTGGCCATAGACCAAGTTAACAAGCTGGAAAGAGGGGGTCCAATTTCTCTGTTTCTTGAAAACAGAGAATTGGAATGGCAACTTTTATTGGACTCATTTTCCTTCCCCGGCTTGAATGAGCATTGCAACATTGCTTGCATTTTAAAACTAAAAAGCTACAAACGTTGAAAAATACAAGGTGGGAGCGACGGTTCGGTACCGGGAGAAACACAACTACATCATACACACTCACCTTTCCTGGTCCAAATGAGGTTTGTAGCACCATTTGTATCTTGAAACTAAAAAGGATTATGCTGAAACACCCAACTAGGTAGGATAAATCCATTCTAAAGATAATTAATGGCACAAAACAAGTGTTTCTTTAGGTCAGGGCACACCTAGTTTTAGTAAAGGTTTAATAACTTAGCAATCCTTTACTCATTTTGTGTATGAGTATAAACAGTGACACCCTGTTTCATATTAGGGTTAGCCTTAAACTTCAACACCAATAGTAGGATATTGTAAGCACAATGCTTGAAAAAAACGTAAAAAAACTGTCTTTCCATGAAAATGTTGGTAGGCGTAAGGTGGAAAGACAACGCACAGAAATTAAAGTGCGTTTTGTTTTACATAATCCCGTCAGCTTGACTGACTTTTAACACAATTTTAAAACTTTATTGAATTATACTGTTAGTTAGGTTTTCATTATGCTAGGTTAGAATCAAAGCATGCTTTAATGTAATTTTACTGTTTATGAATTGCGCTTCATACTGACGTAATGAAACGAACAACATGTTTATTGGATGGCATACAGCAGACGCTGTAGTCCGGAGTTGTTCGTTTCATTTACTCATTTTATGGCATTTTACTTCTTCTTTTTACACCACTTGAAATTGTATATTTGAAATAGATTACTTAGTGGTGATGTAGTACAACACATTAAAAGAATGGCTAATGTTTCTTTAAATTTCTTTAGTAAAAAAGTCCGCGCTGAGTAATTTAAAAGTGACGTTTTGTTTGTAAACCATTTGTACTTCTGAGGAAGCTGGAGCTGTGACTCGAGCGAAAACGCTAAACTTTTCAAATCAATAAATTCTGCGTTAAAGGGATTTTTTACGTTTCTTCTGTCTGGACTTGACTACTGATTCTTGATTACAAACTGCTTATTTCTGGTAAAGTTTTCAGCTGGTACAACTCACTTATATTGTCACGCAATTTTTTGGCGTTTGGACTTACCACTCTTGGGCTTCTGCCTTGTGTGTTTTTTACTAGTTCTTTTCGTGTTGTTCTTGCATTGGAGTGAGGAAGGCTCGCATTGATCTGGTGTTTAGTCTTCCTCCTATGAAATCTATAACTTGTGTGGGGTGCAGTAAAGATTTCTCCCAGTTGATCGTGATGCCCAGCCTTGGGGCTAGTTGAAGAAAGTAGTCCCTGGCTGAGCACAGAAGATGCCTTGATGATGCCGTCAGGAGCCAGTCGTCCAGGTACGGAAAGACCTGTAATCCCTGGAGCCTCAGGTGGGCCGCTACCACCGCTAGCACCTTGGTGAACACCCTGGGGGCTGAGGTGAGACCAAAGGGAGGACCCTGAACTGATCATGACTGGCTCCCAGCGGCGAAGAAACCTCCTGGATGCGTCTGTCCATGCGAATGTGGTAGTAAGCGTCCTTGAGGTCGATGGTGCACATCCAGTCGTTCTCCCTCAAGAGGAGTATAGATTGGAGGGTGACCATCCGGAACTTTGCTTGGTTACTGACAGGTTCAGCTGGGAAAGGTCTAAGATTGGTCTTAGGTCCCCGTTTTCTTTGGCACCAAAAGAACCTGGAGTAAAACCCTAATCCGGTTTGATCTAGGGGCGCTGGATAGCTCTTTTTTCTAGCAGCTGTTCGATTTGACAGCTGCCTCCTTGGTCGGGTGGAACATCTGGGAGGCTGCGAGATTTAGGAACCTTGAATAGGGGAATTGAATAACCTCTGGATATCACACAAGCACCCAACGGTCTGTTGTGATGGACTCCCAAGAAGTCAGGTGCCTCGAGCCCCCGACTGCCTCCAGAGCGGACAGCCGGGCAACCCTTCAGGGCTGCTGCGTGGGTCTATCAGAGAAAGGTTCTCTGGACCCAAAGTTGCTAGGAGCCCCTGCCTCTAGGGCGACCTCCCGTCCTCCTCTGCCACGGAAGGACTGGTTATCCGGAGCAGGTTGGGACTGCTGCGATTTCCGGAACCACATCTTCTTCTGTCCCTTTTGGTTCTTAGAGAAGGACCTCTGGGGAGCTGAGAAGTGGACTCCGGCAGACAGCGTCTTCCGTCCTTTTCGCTCTGGACTAATGTTTCGCGAACAGTCTTGTCAAACAAGGCAGAACCATCGAAGGGGGCATTCGTGAAGGTCGCCTTGAAGGGCTCTGCAAAATCACAGTGGCGGAGCCAGGCCTGTCGCCTCATGACTAGGCCTGCTCCGCTGGCTCTAGCGGCTCCCTCAGTAGCGTGAGAAAGCAGCCGCATAGATGTATTGGAAACTGATCTGAGAGTGGCCATTCGGTGGAGTATACCTGTTTATCCTCACTCGACATGGACTCGGGGAGATGCAGCGTATTCTTTAATCAGATCCCGCTGCATCCTAATGACATGTGCCATGTAGTTCAGCTCTCAAAGAGAAGGTTGCTGAACTGAAAACTCGCTTCCCAATGCGATCCATCGAGCGGGACTCCTTGCCCGGAGGATGCATAGAGGACTCTCCTGGGCCAATTCCTCTTCGTGGCTGCAGCCATCATCATGGCATCTACTGGGGCCCTTGCTCCAGTGCGTCCGGTCCGCCGGAGGGGAAAGGATGCGGTCACGCCGCTTGGGTACAGCCTCCCCGGTGTCCGGATCCTTCCACGCTCGGATGGATATAAGATCCACCAGAGGGTCAGCAGGAGGGGACACCCAAGAGGTAGAAGGGCCCGCCTCGAATGCCTCCAAGAACACAGACTCGTCCGAGGAAGCCTTGGGGGCAGACCACCCCCCCTGATCCTTAACATCTCCATAATGTCTCCAAATGAGACGTCCTCAGGGGGTGACCTTGGGGAGCCTTCCCCTTCATCCAAATCTGTGTCTTCAGTAACGGACTCGGGGGAATCCATGTGCCTCCTTTTGCACTTGCGCTTCCGAGGTACTTCATCGGGGGGGCTGTCCGAGGAGTACTCTTCCGCAGTTGGATGTTCCAAGGGAACCACTTGGGACATCGAGGCGGGCTGTCCCTGGGACCGGCTGGTGGGGGCCTGGCCCAACTGCAAGGGAGTGCGGGATGGAGCCGTGGCAGGGACCGGGGTCGGGCGTCCTCAACAGTGCCCTTTCCACTCGTCGAAGGCGGGGAGCCAGCTTCTCTAAACCCGAGCCGACCCCACTCGGATCCGGCGCGGATCGGAGTCGGAGCGAAACTGTCGGATCCGAGGACCGTGTGCTCCGACCTGGGCCGGGCGAAGACACACCAGCTCCCTCGGATCCGAGGCTCGGTCCTCGGCTCCGAGAGGTCGGGTCCAGTACCCAAGCACTCAAGGGATGGGGCGGATCCGAGGTGCGCCGACCTATCGGATCCGACCCACCCCGGATCCAAGTCTGCCCGGCGCCGACAGCTCGAACCCGTGGTATGGGTGGAGAAGGAGCCAAAGGCGAAAAAGGTCAAAGCCTCCCGGATGGGGGCTAGGAGCACTCCCATTTGCATTTGGTCCTGGATGAATTTCCTCATCATCCGGTCCATATCAGCTTCACTCATGGAAAAAGTTGACCTGGTGGAGGCCACGGCGGACCTAGAGAGCTGCCTCGGAGACCTCCTAGAAGGGCTAGCCTCCTCCTCCTCGGGCCCAGGAGAGAACCGAGGGAGTGGAGCCAGGAGGAGAAGCTAGAAGGCACAGGGAGGCCGCTTAGATGGAAGAGCCCAACTGGAAGTTTGGCTCTCCATTTGTGGTGCCTCTCCTGTGCCTCTCCTTCTTCTCTCTCCCTAGAGGACTCTTTCCCCTCCGGCAACTTAGAGGGAGGTTGAGTCCCAGCCGGAGGAGAGCCCACAGCAACAGGTTGCTGAGTAGAAGGGCAGAAGCGAGTGGTATCTGGAGGTAAAAGACCGCCAGCACCAGCTCGACCTCCGCTCCCTCAAAGCCGGGGTTGAACCCTGCACAAATGGTACAACCAGATGACAGGTGTTCAACCCCAAGCATTCTTGCAGTGTGGCCATCCGCTGGGGACAGCTTATGGCCACACTGTACATTAGAAAACAGCCTTATGGGCTTCAGACATTATAAACCCTGAAGGCCTAACACAACACACACACACCAAACTACATAAAACCGTGAAATATTAACTAAAAGAGAGGAAAGCCTAACACAATCAACACTAATAATATAAGTAACAAAATAGAATTTTTAAACTTTTTTTGTCAGACAAACTTATCTGTCACCAAAAAACGCCAGGAGCTCAAGAATCCGTCGCTACTTGAAAAGCAGCAAACGAAATCTGAGGTCAGTCAGGGCTTGGCAAGGGGTTATGGGTAAGAGGGAGGAGCTAGGAGCTCGGAGCCTAAGCTTTTGAATTGCCGGCTCGGATCCGAGGTCGGATCCGATACCCACAGGTTGCAAACGAATGAAGTCTTCCTACTTCAGATCTACAGTTTCAAGGCAGTAACCACTCCCACAGGGGCAGGCAGGCTGCTCAATGTTTATCACTGCCACTGATGAACAGAAAGACTCCCCTTTAGCCCAAGCAAAAAATGGCCACCAAGAAACTTACAAACAGTTCAGAACAGCAAGCCTGTAACTGAACTTTTTTAAATCTCAGAAAAGTGGAAAAAAGCAAGTTTTTTTGTTTTTTTTAAAGCTTGGGGGACTGAGCCTCTGAAAATGCTTCTCCTGAAGAACGAGGAAGCAAACCTTTCAATATTAATTTATTCTTCCTGTCACTAAACTGTCGGGATTAAAGTTGTTGCAGATTGAACAGTCTTCCTGTAGGTGCTGCAGACCTATACAAACACAGATTGCGGGCGTCCAAAACTTATGCCCACACTTTGAACAATTTTTAAAGCCAGAAGGGCCCTTCTCAACCATTCTCACAACAAAAGCAATAAAGTAAAATGGAGATTTTTTTGTTTATATATAGAAAGGAAAAGAAAGGTATTACCAACAATGATAATTAGAAATACACTATTGTGTAAGGAAAAGATACTAATGATGATATTTTATATGTACATAAATATCTACACTATATATGAAGAGAAATAATAGCTTATCTGAAAAAACACCTAAAACTCAAGAGCTATGGCTGAGCATGTCCTTTCGTGAAATGTGGCAAACAAAATCATCAGTATGTTAGAGGTTGTGCATTATGGGTAAGGGAGAAGCTCGAGAGCTTTTTGGTTACCACAAGCTTTAGTAATGGCTTAGTCAGATCCAAGGTTCAGATCCAAACACTAACAGTTGAGGGCAGAATGAAAACTGACATCAGACCCTGGTCTAAAGCTTTGAGGCCTTAAACCAATGTCAAAATCTTATTTAAATTTACACACTTTCTCCTTTGAGAAACATCCAACAGTCCCTATATTATGAGACTGTGAATGAAGACTTTTCATTCCGTCTCAGGCATTTATTGTTAAGGGGCTGGTTGGATCTTTCTTGGAAGAAAGGGAAGCCCAAGTTTAAATTGTTTTATCTGGCCAACCATTCCAGTTCTTTGGCTATACAGGGAAGGAATGGAATCAGCTTTTCCAATGGTAGTGAATGACTTGCCTAAGTAAACTGGATACCAATGAAGTCTTTGCATGTGCAGTCTGGCTTCAAATGTCATCAGTATGCATGTCATAAACCTCAGCACCCCATGCTACTCTTGTTCTAGTATGCTTCTGCTCAGCAAGCTGAAAGAAATAAGAATGAAGATCCTGCATTTTCCCTGGGATAGGGATGCTCTCTATATATTGTCATCGGATAGCCTAAAAAGATCACTCTTTTGGAAAGCAACAGATCTAACTACTGGAGATTCAAGGTGAACACAAGCCTGTGAAAAAGGTCCATGGTCATGGCCAGGGTCTTGCTAACCTCCTCCTGTCAAGGTGCCCGAAAAAGTCAGTCAGTTGGGTACAGGAAAATATGGATGCCCTTGATTCTGCAAAAAGCAATCACAGAAGCCAATTATTTTGGAAAGACTCTAGGAGCAGTGGATAAAACAATGGGGGCAAGGAGATCAACTGACAGTGACATTTGTCTGGGAAGTCTGACATGGCATTTTTGGCCCTGGTGGATGGGGATATGGAGGTAGACAGCAGCACAGATAGGGAAAGTCAAGATGGCCAACTGCTCCAGGTGCAAAGTGTTCTGTGTGTGTGTGTGTGTGTGTGTGTGTATATATATATATATATATATATATATATATATATATATATATATATGTATGTATATACACACACACACACACACACACACACACACACGTCTTTAATGCAATACTGTCTTTTAAAAGCCAGTAATGTATCTGAAGTTAAACATGAACACTAACACACTGTATAGCCCCTGTTCTTTTCCGCACCAAAAAGAATCTTGAGTAAGTCCCTAATCCGATTTGGTCTGCGGGGACATGTTGGATGGCTCCTTTTTCTAGCAGCTGCGAGACCTCAGGCTGCTTGATCCCTTTGACTGGGTGGAATGTCTGGGATTTTTCTGACTGGCGGGGGTACTGAAGAGAATGGAATGAGGTAACCTCCGGAAATTATCCGTAATACCCATCGGTCCTGGTTAATGCTCTCCCAGGCTTCCGGGTATAAGGAAATTCGACCCCCGACTGGCTCTGGAGAAGCGCAGAAGGGCACACCCTCAGGAATGAGAGTATGGAGAGCCACGGAAGGAGTCGTGGTCTCCCAAATTGCGCGGGCCCCCTCTGCCTCTGGGGCAACGTCTCCCTGAATAACCCCCCCTCCCCTGGCTCTGGAGGTGGGTTCACCTTGTGCGGCAGGAAAAAACCTCTGATTTCTTGACCCCCCCCCCCCCGCTGGGCCTTGGGATAAGGCCTAGAAGGAAGGGAAAAATGGACCCCTACGGCAGACAGGGTCTTTCCCTCTTGCCCGCACCTGGTGAGGGTGTCTTTCACTTTGGTCCCAAACAAGGAGGAACCGTCAAATGGGGCGTCAGTGAAGGAAGACATGAAGGGCTCCACAAAGTGACACAGGCGCAGCCAGACTTGCCTTCTAAGGGCGACCCCTGAGCTTGCTGCCCTACTCGCTCCATCGGCTACATACGAAATGAGCCGCATGGATGAGTTAGCAATGGAGTTGAGGGTAGAGACCTGGGCGTTAACAGTCTGAGCCACCGCCTCAGGTATGTTACCCGCAAGAGTATCTCTCAACTCTTTGAGGAGATCTCTCTGGAGCCGAGTGAAGTGGGAGAGGGGCAGAAAAAGGGTACAGTCCTTTTGGTGATGCCCAAACAGAAAATCTTTTCCATTTGCTTTTATAAGTCTTTTTGAATGACTGCTTTTGAAAATAAGAAATTATGTGAACTACTGAAAGACAGCCTAACATCTCTGGTTATCATTAAAACTGATAAAACAATGCGGTCAACTTTAGGGTTTGCAATTCCGGTAAACTCATCCTGGAAAGGTGACGCAGAAGATCTGGAATGGGATACACCACCCAGGGAGGGTGCAGCAAATGAAACCAAAGAAGAGAAACCAAACCTGTCAGGGCCAGAACAGGGCAATAAGGATCACCTTAGTCCTGTGCCTCGTCGTCTGTATGAATTTTGTTAAGAGAGGTATTGGTGGGAATGTAACCCAGGACCAAGTGTGGGCTACATCATCACTTGGTGACTGTCTCTGTGAAGGGATGAGGACAAAGTAAATACCACACATTGAGGTAGGAGGCATAGAGTGGAGCAAGGACAACAGCTGAAAATTTCCTTTGCCTCTGTTTGAGAAACCACTTGTGAGATAATAGGATACACCTGCTCAACTTGTCCATTAGTACAGTCGATGTTCCGGGAATGTGCTTTGCTCCAAGGAAGTGATGGAAGACATCACCCATTACTAAAACTTGCATGGCCTACTGGCAAATTGTATACAAACATGTTGCCCTTTGTTCATTGTTGCACCATACCAATGACATATTGTCTATCTGGATGGAAATCACATCTTTGGGTAGGTAATCTTGGAAAGCCTGCAATACAAGGACTGCTCTCATTTTCAAGATACTGATGTGAAGTTTGACCTCCATAGGTTACCACAACCCCTTAACAGTCCAGTCTTCCCCTCAAAATGCTCCCCCACCCACCATAGAAGGTAAGCATTTGTTGTTACTGTGGCCTGGGGGGGGGGGTGATGGACAGAAGGGTCTCCTTTCTGCAACTGACAAAGAGGTTATCCACCATATTATGTGGTTTCTGCATACCTGAGTAACATGGATTTGGAATGGAGGGGATGAAGGTTCTGTGACCATTGGACAGAGTCCACTGTAACACTTGTGGAATCTTCCTAGCAGTAATAAAGTGATGTTGGAGGCCATCAGGCCAAACAGATGTAGAATCAATCTTGCTTGTGGACAGGAATGCTGAAAAACCTGAAAACGCATCTGTCTTAATGACGAAACTCTTGATGTGGGAAGGTTGGCAGTTTGTTAGAATTCATAGGATGTCAGGTCAATACAGTTTATCTGCTGAGTAGGGGGCAGTTTGGTCTTCGCTTGATTGAAACTAATTCCTAACTGATCTGCATGGTGAAGTAGGAAATCTTGGTGCTGTAGGAGTAGATCCCTGGTGGTAGCAGTTACGAGACAGATGTCCAGATATAGAAAGATTTGGAATCGATACACTTGTAGGTCAGCTGTTATCACTATCTTGGTGAACACCTGGAGACTGTAATGAGACTGAATGGTAGTGCTCTGAAGCGATGACTGCTCCCCAAACAGAAAACAAAGAAATCTCCTGGATTGCTTTTTGAATCTTAATATGGTAACAGGCATCCTGGAGGTCTATACAGCACATCAAATCATCCTTCCTCAACAGAGAAAGTATGGACTGTACCCTGACCATCCAGAATTTTGTCAGCTTAAACTGATTACAGTGGCTTAGATCCAATACTGACCTGAGGTCTCCTGTCTTCTTTGGAATTATAAATAACCTAGAATAGACACCCAGTTCTAACTAGTATGGGGAGACCTGTTGGATGACTCATTTCTAGCAACTTTGAAACTTCTGTTGCACATTTCGACTGACTGTGTGGAGTATCAGGAAGTTTTTCTCTTTATTTTGGTGGATACAAAAAAGGGATGGTTTAACCTTTGGTGATTATCCTTAACAGCCAGGAATAGGAAGTTATGATTTACCAGGCTTGTGGGTTCAAGGATAAGCACCCCCACCTCCAGAATGCAGCAGTTAGGTAACCCCACAGGGGTGCTGATAGGGTTTCTTAGTGAAGAGATACCAAAAACTCTGATTCTGTGGTCTGCATCTGCCCCTGGGGTGAGATCCATTTAAATTGCTTCTCCCTCTGGCTCGTGTGTGCATGTCAATACCCAGGAGTGCTGTGGAGAAAACCCTGTGACTTCCTGAACTACATTTTCTCACCTTCCTTCTTTGATTCCTGGAATATGATCTTTGTGGAGTGGAGAAATGTAGTCCTATGGCAGGCAGGGTATTGCAATCTTGTTTACTCCTTGTTTGTGTCTCTTTTATCTTGGGTCCAAATAGTGTGGAACTACTTAGAGAATTAATAAAAGATGCTTTGAAGCTTTCCACTAAGTCACAAAGCCACATACAGGCAATGGTGACACTTGGCAATGCCAGCACAGCTGCTCTTGCTGAGCCATCTGCTGTGTTGGATAGCAGGTGCATGGCAACATTAGATGTATATTGTAAGGTAGACATTTGGGTGTCCACCATTTTTTTTTGGACATCAATGGTAAGTAATCCAAAAGAGACTTGGACATATTGTTGATCAAGTCACTTTGGAAATTAAGTCAAGTGAGAAGGTAATTTGGTGACCTGACAGCAAAGGTCTCTTACACCTAAGTCCATTTCACCTACTCTAAGCCCTTTGACTCTCTGTTAAGATGATGGACAAAAGAACTGTCCCCAGTCAGCTCTATCTTCACAGCTGCTGCTACCACCATGGTATCTACTGGCGGTCCTTTAGATCAATACTTTCTATCTTTTGGGGCTGCTAGGATTCTGCCTTTTTTTAAGTAATAGCTCTGTAATATCAGGATCCAACCACACCCTCTGTGTCATAAGACCAATAACTGCAAGAGGAGGGGGAGCCAACCAGGATGCAGATGAGCCAGATCCAAAGGCTTCAAGGATCATGGACTCATCCAAAGGAGATTCTATGGACATCCCCCTTTCTGTCTCATCACTTCCAGGATGCTCCCAAATATGACATCTTCTACAGGGGATCTTTCCTCCCTTATTTATATCTGTGTCCTTAGTGACAGACTCCGCTTCTGCTTACATATCTGCCTTGTCAGAACATGTCTCTGGTGTTTTGGTGGAGACAGATCAGAATCAGACTGGGTACTTAAGTGTGGAGCTCTCTCAAAGCCTATGGGTTCTGACTAGCATTGTCGACCTGAATAAGAGGTATAAGGAAAAGTTTCCACTAGTCATCAGGAAAGATCCAAACTTGGTGCATGCGCTTGCCTTCTTGGCCCTGCCAAAGCCCTTCTACAGCCTCGAAAGCAGATGCTGCCACTGGAATAAAGGAAGTACTTCCTCTGTCAACTGACTAGGAACCTTCCCTGTTCTAATGGAGTTTGCCTCTGAGGAGGACTTCAGACCAGAGCTGTCAAACGCTGAGGCACCATGTGGGAGAAACGGTTCCCAAAACTTTGTGGTTGACTCCATTGTCAGCACTTCGACAGACACTTAAGCTACGGGAAATGTCTTGACCTGATAACATTGGAGTCAAGGAGTAAGGGATGTAGTCGAAATAGATCTCATGAAAAGTCGGATCCAACTGAGGTGTACACAAAGGGTTAGAAACCCATGGGAAATAGATCTGAATAGTGGACCTTAACTGGAACAAAACATGACGAGGGTAATAGGCCTGTACCCAGATCTCCCCTCACAGACGGTAATGGGAGGACTCAACTGGATCTAGGTCTTCAAACATTTTCTACATTGGGTCAATGTCCATTTCTGTGAGACTTCTAGTGGATCTCCTGTTCTTGATGTCGCAGGCTAGGTAAATGCAGCCAGGGGCTCAACGATTATGGAGAAAAAGTAGCTATAGGTGCGGGAGTTCTGACACAACTGACAGGTGGATCTGACTGCCTCAGAGTTCTGGTCTTGGGCCTAATAGGTTTTACATATACAGAAACCTTTGTCTTGATTTGTCAATCCCTTTCTAATCACTTATCTTCAGTCTTTTTCTACAGATTTCTACCTGTGTTTTTCATTAGACCTGTCCTTTTCTTACATCTTTCCCTTTTCAATACAGGAAGAAGCAGATAGAGGTCTTGCTTCAGAAGACCCTGTCTGTGAAAGAAGCAAACCCTTGACTACTAGTTTTTCAATCCTACCTTTTATGGCACTAGACTCAAAAGCAGCGTAAATGTCAATTTGCCTGAAGATGAGTGGCACCTATGCAATACACACTCAAGGAATAGGGATCTTGTGCCCACAGACTGAACACTTTTTAAAGCCTGATGGTTTGTCTGACATCTGAAAAAAACATATGCACACTCTTAGAAAAACTTAGACAAATATATACACACACACAAGCATCTAAATACAAGTGTGTGTGCATGTGTGTATGTATTTATGTACATATGGGTTCCTATAAATGATCGAATACGCATTCTTTCGAATAAGTCTTGACTGAACTTCAAAGCACGAAAAGGCAAAATAGCAAAATGGCATATAAGCAAATTCTATCCCTGGGAAAGAAATTGCTTGGCCGCTTCCATTACTTTGCCGTTTTCATCACGGTAGTGCGATCTTGGAGTTGGTATATTCAAGTAAAGGGGGAGCGAAGCCCCCCCACTTTATGTAATTTTAATTTTTTTTTTTGGAACAGAGATTTTTTTTCCCTTAGAAAAAAATTGCTGTTCTAACGTCAGATTAAGCTTTAAACACATGGGTTTGATAAATCATTGTTCGCTTTTTAAGCGTTAGATAATTTAACATAGATCCATCTGCATATTTTATATACATACACATATATATATATATAAATATATATCTATATATACACATACATATATATATATACACACATGCACATATATATATATATATATATACATACATATATACATATATATATATGTATATATATATATACACACACACACACATATATATATATATATATATATATATCTGTATCTATATATACACACACACACAC